>NC_037308.1:8709255-9009255 GCF_001040885.1 Strongyloides ratti
TAACTTACTGTTAGCAACTGTTGAAATGAATGCTGTAGATTTACCAATTATATGAATTGGAACATTTCTAACTGTAACTGTTTCCATAAAATTCATTGCCGCAGCTATCGAAAACCCAACAACACCAAAAATAAAAGAAAAAGGCTAAAAGAAATAAAAAATGATGGAAAAAAAAAGTTACCTTTTCAACCATATAATAACTTCCTGATCCAATCATAGCTAGAACAATACACAATTCACGAAGAAAATCAAAGTCACTTTTTGAAGCCAGGTAACCAGACACAGCACCACCAAGAATTCCACCAATATCATAATTTAAATTAAGTTCAGAAATATCTAAATTTTCAAATCTCGTTAAATATTTCTGCATCCGCGTTTCTGTTAAACTACGACATTGAAGAACAAAAAAATATCCTAGCGATATATTAAGAATAAGTTGGTTATCAGTAATATCACGTAATCTAAAAGAAACATTATTTTTCTTCTTATCACTTATATAATTATCATTTTCTATGAACATTAGGACGGCCGCAAAGGCAAGGGAAACACCAACTAAAGCAGCCCCATAACATCTATATTTCCATTGACCATCATGATCATAAACATAAAATATCCCACAAATATTGTGAGCATTTATCAAAATACCCAAAAGTATTGACAATAATTTCCCGTTAAAATAAATTTTGCACAATTTTGATGAAATACCCCATCCTCCAGCTTGAATAAAACTAAGAATAAATAAAATAATACCAAATCCATAAAATGTTTTTTGAATTGTGAAACCAATCAAACATCCACTAACTGTAATAACAGAAAAGAATAAAAATTTACTAGGTGACAAAACATCAACGAAAGCTGACATAAAAAATTTTCCAAATGCTACACCAGTAAATTGAATTGTGATTAGAATTGCTGAAAAAAAAACCAAAAATAATATTACAAATAAAACAAAAACAAACCATAATTATCTTCTGTTATCAAGATGTCCTTGGCGATGTCACTAATTTTCATAAACACAAACTTCTTGGAGTATATAAAAAAAAGAAAGCATGCAAAAAGAATGAAGAATCTAATAAAATTGAGAATCATAACAAATTACGTGTCATCAATATGTTATGCCTGATATTTATATATTATATTGATAACTGCTTAAAAATTTTCATGGGAAAAGTAAGATAGTCGAAACGTAATTCCACTAGGTGGTTTCTATTATCAAACATAAAAATTTTGCCAACTAAATTATTTCCATATAAAAATGTCTTTTTTTTTTATTTTTTATTTTTGATGACATATATAAATACAACGAAAAAAAAAATATATATATATATAGATAAAGATAATAGTGATAATCTAATATTTATTGTATGTGCATAAATATAAGATCAAGTCTTCTTTCAAAACCATCATTTTTTACTGGAATAATCTGATTTCCACATTTAAAAATACTTTCATCCAAAACAAAAGGTAAACCATATGGTGTTGTAAATTTACAAATCCCAAGATCATGTAATTTTTCTGCCAACTCATATTGATGACCATTCATAAGTGTGTCATTCTCCACAACTATAAATGGTTTTTTTAATTTTAAACATTCAAGTGTTGTACCAGCTCCAGCATGTGTTATCACAAAATTTGCAGCCAATATATCTTCAATAATGCTAGATTTAAATCTATAACTAGTTATATTGATCTTGTACTTCTTTTCTAATTCTTTATCACAATTATAGTTACTATTACCATGTTGAATAATAAGTTCATCTACACCAAAATCATGTAAGGCAAGTAATAAACGTTCAGTCTCTAGCTCTGCTATTAAAGAATCAAACTTTGTCGTACCAACTGTAACTAAACATTTCATATTTTTTTTTTATTTTGTAAATAATAGTTAGATGTAACAATATAAAATAATACTGACAATTAATTTTATAAGTCTTATAATATGAAGCTATTGGGATGTCGTTCCTTCCCGGTTTTTCAAATAACGTAACATAAATTTTTTTGGACTATTTTTTTTTTCCTGTACTTTTTTTTATAAGTTATACATTTTTGTTCTATGTAGGAAGGCAACATCAATATGTTTTTACATAATAATATATCTTTATTTATTATTAAACTAATGCTTGTATTAATCATTCATCTTTATTATACAAATATGTTCTTATTCATTTAATTATATAAAGATAATTTTAGGTAGATTAATTAAAGAAATTGACTTTTCTTTAAATGAATAATTTTTAATTGTTAAAAATAAAAATTTTAACTTTCTTTTATAATTTACAATGAGTTAAACTTTTAATAAATCATTTTGCCTCTTTATATATATATTAGAATAACTTTATTTAAACCTTTATTATAAAATATAAATTTTAACCCTCAATAATATGTTTCTTATTTAATTAAAACAACATAATTATTTAGTGTAAGGTCTTTTCAAATTTGAAGTAGTATCACTTTTCTCTAAGAATACACAATATCTTCATATTACCGATCACCTTCTTTTATTCTCTTATCAACTTTTATCACTAATCTAAAAACATATATTACTCATCCACTTTAACTTTATATATCGACCTGTAGTGAAGTTTGTAACAAAAATACTAATGCTCCATTGAAAAATTTATCTTATTCTTCCTGATGTTTATCTGTGTGTCTATCTCTAACATTGTAAGTTATATTTTTGATTTAAATTGTATAGAATTATACTAACTACAGTCTTTTTATCTTTTCCGTTAACCTTTAACATTGGGATGCAGCTGACAAATTCCGCCCTTTAATATTATAGTTTTTGTGATAATCTCAATTCTTTTAATATATATAGATATGATACATTTTCAACATTCTACAAATTTAGTTCTTGTTTTTTGTTGGAGTAAAATATAATAATGAAGAAATTGTACATACATTATTAATTTTCTATAAGGTTTCTAAGAAAAAAAAAGTATTTTTTAGTATAAATATATTTTAAACCATTAACTTTCTATTATCATTTTCTATTCTTTTGTATAACAAAAAAAAAGTAAATTTTGTTTATTCATTTATGTTTCATAGATATGTTGTTTAACTATTAATTATATTACTATTAACGTATACATATATATATATATAAATTATTTTTATAATAATTTTAGAAACAAAATCATAATCGTATTTTCGTACTTTAATAATTTTTATTGAAATAAAATATAATTTTAATTTTAGTTTTTTAATCTAATTTTATTTCTAACCTTAAGAGATAACATGACTGATAGAAAAGCCGTTATTAAGAATGCCGATATGGCTGATGATATGCAAACTGAAGCCATTGAATGTGCTACTCAAGCCTTAGAAAAGTATGTTTTACTTATTTTTCTTCTATCATATTTATTTTCTTCATTTTTAGATATAACATAGAAAAAGATATTGCTGCTTATATTAAAAAAGAATTCGACAAAAAATACAATCCTACATGGCATTGTATCGTCGGAAGAAATTTTGGATCTTATGTTACTCACGAAACTAAACATTTTATCTATTTTTATCTTGGTCAAGTTGCTATTCTCCTTTTTAAAAGTGGATAAATGTTTTTTTTTGATACATGATAACAATTAATTTTTTTTGTCTTTTTTGAAATAACAAAAATCTTTGAGCGACAATTCATTTTTTCATTGATCTTATATTCAGGATATATTTTAACATTGTCAATATTTATAATTAGTAAAGTTTTGACTTATATTTTGTCTTATTTACTTATACATGAATAAAGAATAATTTTCTCCTTTTACGTATACATTCTAATCTTTTTGTTCTACAAAATCATGTGTAAAATATATTAACACAGTCGGTATGAATTAAAGTGCAGTAATATTTTATAAACTTAATATGATGTATCTTTTTGCTTAAGTATATAGTAAAAGTGGTGACAAAAGATATTTTTATAATATTCTTCGAGAATTTCCATGTTAAATTGTTTTTACTACTATTGTTTTAAATACCAGAAAAATTTATTATTTATTTAAGTTAAACTACAATACGTTAGAAATTTTTTATCAAACATATGAATATTTTATTTTTTTTCTGTCAAATATTAAAACACACATATGATTATTGAACCTTTTACCAAAAAAAAAACTACACTATACTGAGACATTATTTTTTAAATTGTGATTACACAAGAAAATTCAATGATCTCAAAAAAATAAAAATTACAATGAAAAAATTCTACTGATGTATATGTCTACATCTATAAATATCAAAAATTAAGAAAAATGTTGCAAACTTAATTTATCATCTACCTTAAAATATCAATGTTTCTAATTATAGGTCGGGTATATTTTTAGAATAAGTAAAAAAAAAACTTTTATAAATTTTTCTAAGATTAGACGGCATCTATTACATTTTCACAAGTAAATAATCTTTAGATGAATTTATTTATTATAATTCTACATATATCTACTAAAAATTTAGTCATGGATTTATAGATTGTTGTAGATTAAAGAAATATACATTTTTTACTTGAGCTTAGTATATATTTAATATACACATTTTCAAAGGAAATGTTGTTGAGTTATGTAATAATAGTTTTAAAAAGTCTTTTCTATAAATATGATGTTTTTAAAAATGCATGGAAAAATATTTACATTGGAGAATTAAATTTAGAAATAATTATTATGTCATTAAATTTTTAGTTTCACAAACATGGTTTTTTTATTGCTTTTAAATAGATAATTTTTATATGGTAGAATTTTATAAATTTACAAAAATTGATATTATTTTTTTTATATTAAAATACTTTTGTTGATGTGAAAATGGGATTTTTGATTTATTTGTTTGTTATTAAAATACAATGTTTTTAGAAATAAAAAAACTTTACTTACATTAATTAAATTTTAATATAAAACTAAAAATATTTTTATGTAAACAGCACTTTTTAAAAGTTTTAATATATTATTATTTTATATTTATTAATATTAAATTATTTTAATGTTCAAGATAATTTTATCATATTAATTATTCCAATTATTGTATAATGATTTTGTCACACAAAAAAAAAACGATTTATTTTTTTACTATTTTTTGTTTCTAACAGTTGAATTGAAAAAAATATTTAAATAATTTGTTTACTAGACACAGCTAAAATACTATGAAAAAAAATTAATACACTTTTAAAGTTATTAATAAAAAAACTGTCTCTGTGTGAAACAATAATTTCTATCAATTATTTTAATCTATCTTTTGCAACCCCCAAATTAATATAAACTTATTGGTTGTCTTATTAAACATTAGAAAATAATTTTTAACCTTTTATAAATTATCTATAAAAGTTTGATGTGAGTAAATTAGAAATTACTTTGGTATTAAAGTTAATTTACCTTTATACTTTATTTAAAGTAACTATTCAAACAAAAGTTTTACAGAATGGAAGAAGAAAATTCAATTGAAAAATATTATTTATGGAACTTGTATTTTTATCCAAATACCATAATACAACTACAAAATTTTTATTAATACATTATTTGTATACAATTTAAAATCTATGTCTTGAAGGGAATATATTTTAAATTTTAACATTTTTTTAAAAATATTTTTTACACATTTTAATCTAATAAAAAAGTTTTAATAATTATTTTGAAACATAAAAAATATTTTACTCTACATAATTTAAATATTCTATTATGAATAATTATTAAACAATATTGTAAAATTGATAATATTCTATTGTAATTAAAACTTATTTTTAATAAGTATATATAATTATAATGTGAATCTTTCTCGAGAAAAATATTTTCTTTTCAAAGTTTGTATATTAATCTTTAATGTTAAATAAGTCCTACCTAATCAGTTCAGCATTAATAATTTATTATTGTATGAATGCCCTAAAGATTTACTGTTTCTTAATATTTTATAATTTATTTAAATTTGAATTTAACCCTCATAAATGTGAAAATAATTTATTCATGTTCACGCAAATTAAGTTAATCAATATACAATTATCATTAATTTAATTCTGATAAGATAAAAATTAAATTTTTTATTTATAATAATATTTCATCAAATAATTCATAACTAATTTCTTTTAAGATTTCGTTTAATTAACTATATCCATAAGGTGTTTATACATTGAAGTGATACCTAAAACTTAAACTTAAAACCAGGTGTTCAAAATTTACAATTATAAAATTGAGGCATAATCACCTTCACATTTTGTTTTTCTTCTGCCGAATCCCTGCGAACAAGGTGTTGGAAAACTGTTTTTATTTTTCGCGGCCACACTAGTCATGCTTTTTCGATAATTTTCTACAATCTTTTTTCGACGTTTCTTGATGTTAACAACTCTAAATAATTAAGTTTTTTTGTTTCACATATGAGTTGTGTGAATTTAAAAGACTTTTATACAGTTATCACGTTTAAGGTTTCTTTTTATAACTAAACAATCATCTTATTTTTAGTGTTACTTTAAATATATGATATAACTATTTTCTTTTTTATCTTGATATACCATATGTACTATTTCATATTTTTTGACACGTTAAATAAAAAAAGTAAAGTTTTTTCGTCATTTTAAAAGGATTAATGTATATTTGTTTTTATACAATATAAGACGTAACCTTACATCATTTTTCATAATAATTTTAATATACCATTAACTTTTAATTTGCTTTATTTTTGAATATATTTTCCATATATTAAAAGATTTCTATTAATTGTCTATATTTTTTTTTATTTCAGAATTACAATGGCTCTTCACCCACAAGTACTTTGGGCTCAACGACAAAATTTGGTCTATATTACAATTTCTGTTGAAGATATGGAAGTTCAAGATTTAAAAATTGAAGGAAATAAGCTTTATGTTAAGTATGTTCCTTTCTATCTGAAAACTAATTTTATTTTTTAGGGGTACCAAAGGAAAAAATGGACCTTTATATGAAACTGATTTAGAACTTTATGGTGACCTTAATGGAGAAATGTATAAACGCGTTTCAACAGCTAGGGCTTTAGAATTAATCATTCCAAAAGTGAACGAAGGATGGTGGCCAAGATTTTTGAAACAAAGTGGAAGAAACCCATGGCTTAAGATTGATTTTAATAAATGGAAGGAAGAGGATGAATCTGATGATGAAGATCCATTCCAAGATATGGGAGGATTTGGTGATATGTTTGACTCTGGAAAAATGAAAGATATGATGTCCACATATAATGATGCTGAAGAAGGTATGGATGATGATGAAGATCTACCTGGTCTTGAAGATGTTGATGAAAATGATGACTCCAAAAAAGAGAACAAAGGTGGTAAAGAGGAAGGACCTGAAGAGGTTCTTAATTGAACAAAGCAACCTTTCTGAGATGGTATCTTAATTTTTAATTCAATTATACTTCCCTGTGTTAATCATTATCTCTTTTGTTTTCCTCTTTCACCACTAGTTCTTTGGTGGAAAGATGAATCTATATAAAGATTTCTAATTAACATATATGTTTAATATATATATTAATTAGTTTATCTTTTATGTTATATTAAAATAATTATTTAATAAAAAAAAAAAATTCTTATGTAGTTTTTAAATACATTTTTTTTTCCAGGACGATTTTTTTTAGAAAATTGTTTGACTATCTTTATATTATGTTGAATATGTCGGGTTTGTATTTTTTTTCACAAAATATATTTATAATCCAATATTTCTTTCTCTAGTATTATCTCAATGTCTATATTTTTCATTCTATTTATATAAATATATCTATCTTCTCAATACTATCTACAATTTTTCAATTTCCTTATATCTTATGACTTCCTCTATACCAGTCGCAATAATAGTTATTGGAAAATATGCTAGCTTTCTCTTCTTATCGATAGTAACCATTACCCATATAACTCTCTTTATTTATTTTACTTTTCTAAACATCTTACAATTTTGTTTGATAGATAGCAAAAAAAAAGCAGTATACATCAACAAATTATACTTTTTTTTTTATTTTCAAACAGTAATTTTTATTGAAAAAAAAAAAGAAAAAATAAATTTTCGTTTAATTCTAACAAAGATGAGATTTATTATGTGTACGTACCATAAAAAATTCTTTCTCTATGATAATTTGCTCTTGATAAAAAAAAAAAGTAAAACTTTTATATACATTCTGATGTTCATAAAAAAAATACTTACCATAAATTATCAGTTTTGTATACATACATAGATCAAAGAATTAGTATATCAAGAATATATAACTGATTGATAGAAATAAAATAAATTACTGTTTTATTTTCATAAATTAATGGGTTTTATTTTGTTAGTACAATATCATAAATTATATTTTTATTTATTTTTTTTTAAATAACATAAATATTCCTACATGTAAAAATCTTTTTATTAATTTAAATTTACTATTGCGAAAAATAATTATTTTTTTTTTTTTAATGTACCTCATTTGCATGAACAAATAGTGTCTTTTAGACAGGGTTTATTATGATAAAATGTATATATCTGCATTTAAATAATATAAATCTCTCGTATATTAGATACAAAATAAACTGATTCTGTTATTTAGTTTTCATAAAAGATAAACGTATACATTTACCAATATATACATTTATATTTCAACTATTTCATTTTGAAGCACTTCATATTTTAATGATTGATATAAATAATGTTTTATATATACATAAAAAATTCATAAATTTGAATGCGTCTTATTAGAATTATAGAGTAACTATTTATGATATTTTTAACTATAACCATATAGAATAATATAAAATTTACTAAAGGTCATTATTTTATCTATAAATTTTCTAATAATTAAATTAGTAATTTTTAAACAATTTATTTACATGGTTGTTTAAAAATATTTTTAGACCTTTTAAATTTTAATAACATTTATTATAATTAGTATTTTTTTTATAAATTAAAAAATTATTTGATAATTGATGCATGCATATTTGTTGTGATGAAAAATTATTATAAAATCAAAAATTTTTTTTTTCAAATTTGTAAATGTTTAAAAAAAAGTACATACATTATTTAAATTTTTTTCCACAATAATTTCTATTATCTTACTTTTTTTTTTCTTAAATTATTTTATTGAAAAAAAAAATATAAACATATATATGTATAAAGCTAAAATGTTAAATTCTATTTTGTTAGTAATTTGTTTTTTTTTAAATTATGACCTTATAATCATTAAAATATAAGATGGATGTTTAATACGAGAATTTCCCATAAAATATTTTTTTTCAATTAATATATTAAACATGTTTTTTTTAAGATATTTAAAAGTTTAAGTAATGCAAAATTTTTTTTTTATATTAATTATGATTCTTTTAAAATATACTTTTGCAAAATATTTATTTTAAAAAGGTCACATTTTTTCATTGTACTAAAACGTTAAGAATCGCACTTTTTATAAATTTTTATAGGTTTTCTTTAAAGCTTTTGAATTTTAGTAACATTATATCCAAACAAATAATACTTGTCATATTATGATATAATCATAAAAAGATATTAAGTTCGAAGGAAATTATAAAAGTTCAAAAGTCTAGGAATACTTTTATAATATCCTGTAATTATAACTTTTTTTTATTATTTCACATATTTATTTTATAGTTTTTATCTTTATTTCTAATTATAATATAAATAAAAAATAATAGAAAGTAAATAGAATTTTTTTAAACTGTAGAATTTATTTCAGTGATCTTTTTTATACAATCATTTTAAAATAACATAATGACGATTGATAAAATCTTTGCTTTTAAAATATTTATTACTCCTCCCTATAGCTTAAATATTCTTCCAACGTTTACACTTTTCTACTTCATTCATTCCAATTCATTTTTTTATAAATATTTAATTTATCAAAAATGAACTTTTTTTGCACTATAAGTTATTTGAATCTTTTAATGCTTGTCATTTAGTTATTCCTTATCACATCTATTCCCCCCTCCTCTTTTTTTCAAACATTTATAATTTCTAATAATTTAACAATGCCAAAACAAGTTTACATGTCCTGTTATTATTGTTTTCTTGTTATATAACTTTAAAAAAAATATATAATTAAATTTTTTATCTGTCTCATTTTTTTTTTTTTACAATTTTCATAATGTTTTTTTAATATATAATATATTTTTATATATTATGATAAAAAAGAAATTCTTGCGCATATTTAGAGAATGAAGTATTTTTAATCTCTATATTAGTTTACCAACCATCTTTCTAACTCCCACATTCATCACATAAACTCAATACACAGTTTACATATAAAATTTACTGACAGCGTTCAATGATTCACATCTTAATGGCCTGTCCACATAGTAAAAACAAAATTCCAATTCTTTTTAGGATATTATGACACAATTATACTTTGGAACGACGTTCTAACTAATGAAAGATAATATGTGGACTGTGGATCATTGTCAGATGAATCTATTTTTACCCGGAATGTGACAGTGATACAAGTTCCATAATATTAAAGACCGCACCATGTTTCCTCATTATAATCTATCTTATTTTACTATTAATGTTTTCTTATCTGTTCCTTTTTTTTTTTAAAGAAGGGGGGGGGGAGGAGAAGTACAGGAGCAGAGGGATGTAGAAAAATAATTAGTACACCGGTAAACGGAAACATTGTTAAATGTATTTTATTTGTTTTTTTTTTATAACAACTATAACAATTGTTTACTATTTTATTTGACATCAATCCTCAAAGAAACAATAATCACGAGGAAGCTTTTTTATATTTATAAAATATATATGTCTATTTTTCTATTATACTTTTATGAAATCTATTGGTTTTTTTTTTATAAAAAAAAGCTATCATTTTAAATTAATATCTTATTTAACGTCCATTTTTTTGATTAGTATTTATTAAATTGTTTATGCATGTAAACTAGGGCTATTTATATAATTTTATGAATAATATTTTTAACTTAGAAAATAATATTTTTTTTACTAAATAAAAAATATGGCGTTGAAATATTTTTAAAAAAAAATGTACTGGAAATTTCCTTACTCAGAAGATCATCTCTAAATAAATAAAAATGTACAAATAGTTTATGGAAATTTACCCATCAATTTTTTAACATTATTTACTATTTAATTATTTTTAGAAGTAAACATTTATAAATGTAAGTAGATATTAAAAAGTTTGTATACAATTTTTATATATACATTTATTATTTATGTCTAATTTTTATAAAAAAAAATTTTTTTTGGTCAACAATAGTAAATATAGAATCACAAGCTAGTGTTTTAATTTTTTACCAGATATTATATAATTAAATAATGACAATTTTACCTTTGATAAATATTCATTTACAATATTTCTATGAATATTCTTTCAAAATTACAATCACTAAATATACATGCAAAATTAGTTTTATTAAAAATTTTTAATAAAGTTTCATCTAATATTGTTAAAAAAAAAATTTATACTTCACAAATTTTGTTTAATTTTAGATATATATGTAAACATATATCCAGCAAATATGTAAAGTTTTAATACTATCTCATCATTAAATTTAATATTAATATTTTATGATAAATATATTTAATAGGTAAATAAATATTTGAAAAATTATTTGTTTTATTTACAAAATTTTGATAAAAAAAATTAGTTTCATTTTTTTTATATCTTATCTTGATTTGTTTTTTTAAATGAAATTTGTATACAAACATACCTATTTATAAAATTTTAATTTTGCCATTTTATATTTTTTAGATTTCATGGATTTTATTATAGTATATAAAAATTATAATTATATATTTTAGTTATGATATATTACGATATAATTTTTAAACTATTGTCATTGTTTTATTGAATCTCTTAGGAATAAATGTTTTATCTTATCTGTAGATATTCTTTTTTTTTTTTTTTAAAATAGAAAAGTAAATCATTTTCTCTTCATAGTTTTACTTATTATCAAAAGCTTGTTATAATTATTGAAATTTTTTTTTAAAATGTATATATTTCTATTATTTTAAAAATCAATATAATATAAAAACAGTTACTCATCTATTTACATTTGAAAAAAATTTAAATATTTAGTTCTAAATTTAAGTAAAAAGTTAAAATTTGGTTAGAAAATATATTTATGTAAAATAATTGCATAATTTTAAACATTTTCTGATTATTGCATAAATACATTAATTTAATAAGACACTATTAACTATATATTCATATATGTGAAAAATTTCCATAAATTATTCTTTACTTATAATATCAGTTTGTGTAAAATTGTTTAATATATGTGATAATATAATTATTTATTAAAACTAACGAAAATTAAAGAGATATATAATATGTACTATAATTAAGGAAAGAGGAAAGTATACTCATTGAGATTAGATTATATATAATTTTTTTTTTATATCGATGAAAATTAATATAATTATTTTTTTAAAAGTCTAATTTTTGATGTAATTTTTCATAGAAACTTTTAACAGACATATAAAGTTAAAAAAAAATGTTTCAGACTTTTGTTAAAATAGTTTTGAATTGAATTTTAAATAAATATTTATCATTTGAGATACTAGAAATTTTATTTATCTGATTTTTTTAAAATACTTTTTTTTTTATAACATATTCATTTCAAAGACAATTGTTTCATTGATGTTGTTTTCCATGTTAAACAAAATATTTTTAATAAAAAATTGTTTTTTAAATTATAACAAGTTTATCTTTTAACAATTTGAACTTGCTAATTGTTAAAAGATTTATATTTATCGCAAGTTTTTTTTTGTGTTTAACACAAAACAATTATATTATATTTAGTCCATTTTTTTGAAGCAAAATTATTTTACTCACTCTAGTATAATTTATAATTTATCATCAATAATTTGGTCCTTAAAGATAAACCCGCTTCAAAAAGAGTTATGTACAAAACAATTTTCTTATAGTATAAATAATTGTACCATTTAAATTTATTTTATATAGTTATATACTATGAATTAAATAAATTTTTCAGAATGATTTTAACATTTCAAAAATAAGGTTTGAATGTAATCAATTACATATGTAGTGAAATTGTTTATGGATAAAAAGTAAGTACAAAAAAAATATGAAAGTATAAGAAATGTGGTTGGTAAAAACAAATAATATAAGCATCTTTTAATATTTGTTTTAGTTTAACTTAATATAACATAGGATTTTGTATATAGAATTATGAAAACTTAGCATAATAACTGATTGAAAATAAAATACATAACGGTACTGTATAAAATTTTTTTTTTAAAAACGTTTATTTAATTACAATTTATCTGTTTGAAATTTACTGATTTTCTTTAATATTCAAGCTGATATTTTTAGTTAAAAGGTGCAAAAATTGTATAAAATACACAATTATAAAATTTACTTTTTTTTAATAAATATATTGCTAATAACTTTATATAAAATACTTGATTACTAAAATATTTTAGTTTTTATAATATTTTAATTTAGTATTTTTTATTTTATTTTAAAACAAAAATATTTATGATAAAGTATGTTATTTTGGAATTAAACAAAAAAAAATACCTGAAATTTATTAGGTCTTTCAAAACAAAATGTACTTTTTTAATTAGAAAAATGGACATTGTAAATAAATCATTTATTTAAATGGGTTCTTAATTATTTTATTTTTATTCCATTTATCATTGAAGCATGTATTTATACTAAAAATTTTCAATAATTAGTTTTAAAGTGCTAATTTTATTAACTTTTATTTTAGTTATTAAAGAAAACATTTACTTATTTTAATCATTAGAAAAAAATTTTTTTTTGTTTTATAAATAAGAGTTTTTTTTTGTAAAGAGATTCTTTTTATTATTTAAAAATTTTTTTTTGTTATAAATATCATATATAAGATTATCTATTAAAAATATAAGATTGAATTATTTTTTTGTATATGTGCGCGCTTAATTTATTGTAAATTACTAATTACAATATTTTATTTTATAAATTGTTTTATTGTTATGGGTTTTTAAAAATAAAATGCTTGTAATGACAACTTTTTTGTAGACACTTTAACATATTATTTTTACAATATGATCAGAAAACAGTGTAAAATCTTAGTTTAATTTGAAGAAATTTTTATCATATTTTTATGATTATTAATAATTTGGTTTTATTTTTTTTTTAAAAATTTTAATGTTCTTTTTTTTATAATTTGTATATTTAATTAAAATTTATACAATATGGTTTGAAAATTTAGTTAGCATTTTTTTATTTATTATTTATAATTTTATTTTATTTTTAATATAATTTAACAGTTTAATTATATTTAATTATGACTTCAAACAACACTATTGTTTTTTTTTAATTGACAAATGTATAATTCTAAGAATTTATAATAATACACATTAGACTAACAATGCATATTGATCCAAGATAATTTTTTTTTATCATACCCACTTTTGTTATATGCAATCGCAATTTTTAAATTTAATTATTTTTAAAACATATATTAATTTTATTAAAAAAAATGTTCCTAATCTAAATTATTCATAGATAACTAAAATGGTATATTTACAAATTGTGATAGTATCTTTTAAAAATTTTAATTCATTTTTTTTTAACATAATTTTATGTTATGGTGCCTGTTTGGGTTGCATTTAAATGATTGATCGTTTGAGAAATATTTCCATCAATTTTCGTTATGATTAAAAACATTTATTTAAAAATTTATTTTAATATAAATAACTACATACACACTGGTTATATAATATTTTTGTAAATATACTTTTCGCTTTTATACTATTATTAAATCATATAACTCTATTTATAATTATTATTATTATTTTAAATATTTTTGTAGATATGCATACAAATAAAAGCCAATCGAGGGCTCACCAACCGCAAGTACCACTAACTCTAACTCAAAATGCTGGAGAAGGCAATCGTCACAATAATATGCCTACAAATCATCCACAAACAACACCATTACTTGCCATGCCAATTCCATCAAAAGTTCCTCCACCATATACACAAAATTTTAGTACACCACCTCCTTCTATTCCTGGTAATAATAGTGTTGGAAGTTCAGTTAATAACCCAAGAAATATTCATTCGATAAATAGTACAAATATTACACATGGAATGGGACCAGCATTACCACAAGGAAATCATCCATATGTTTACCCACCTGGTATTCATGGACAACAAGGACAGACACCACATCCACAAACAGTTAGTGGAAATATTTATCAACAAAATCCTCCTCCAACACAAGGTATAATGACAATGCCAGGTTTTGTTAATAATCCTCAAGGAGGACCACCATTTATGGGTGGACCAATACCACAAGGCATTCAAATGCCTCCACCAATTGTTGGTTATTATTCTCCAATGATTCAATCAAATATGGGTGGACCAGTACCAGGAGATGGTTATAATTATAATCCACAACAACATCATGTTCTTCCACCACCACAAATGGTAAGTATAGTACCAGGATCATCAAATCAACAACCTAATATACATGGAGGATTACCATCTTCGTCACAAGGAATTTATCATCAAAGAAATGGTGGTAATTCATTTAGAAATAATCAAAAAGCACCACATATACCACCATTATATGGACATCCTGGAAATTTTTATTCAATGCCAATGAATATGATGATGACAAATAATAGTGGACCCCAACATGTAATACCTACTCAAATAAATCAACCACCTATTGTTCCAGAAATTAAAGAAAAAACTAAAATATTTGTACAAAAAAATAAAGATGGAGTGTATTTGTATGGACATATGACGTCGACGGGTCTTGTTTTTTCAAAGGAACCTCCCAAAGAAATGGTACAAGATAATGAACCTTCAGAACAAGAAATAATTGGTTAGTTTATAATTAATTATATATTTTATTTAATATATATGTATATAATATATATATTTATTTATTTTTAGATAACTATCAATGTACTCCTCATCCAAATGGATTAGAACCATCAACATCTGGTGGTTTGGTACAGGTGAATTCATTTAATAGTTGTCCAAATGGATCAGTAGAAGAATATGCTTATTCAGAGACAGATTCAGTTAATGTACCATCAGACCCAAGGCAAATATCTCATACTCCTGTTGAAATTGTTGAAGAACAAGGGGGAATGACTAATGACAATTGTATAAATCCAACAGAAGGTTCAATAAATAGTTTATCTAATATGTTAAAACAATCTGGTATACAAGGAATGGATTGGTCTACAATTGTAGAAGAAGAAAAGAAAAATGAAGTATCTGATAATAATATATATAAAGAGAATGAAAATTGTAGTAGCCAAGAGACACCATCTAACAATGAATATGTTATAACAGTTGTCGGAGATGATCCTAAAAAAATTAAAAAATTAACAAAAGGTTTATTAGATGAAATATTTATGAAATATAAAATTAAACATGATGGTATTAAAACAACATCTGGAGAATTAATTACTAATGAAAAACAATTTGAATCCGTATATTTGGTATATTTTAAAAATAGGAATTCAATGATTAAAGCTTTAAACTTAAATGAGCATGTTGAAAATTATATAAAATTAATTATTAAACTTAAAGGAACAAATCAACAAAATATTAATAATGATAATAATACTTCTAAAGAACAAGTTGAAGGATATAAAAATCAAGTAATTGATAATAGAAGTGGTGTTTATCAAGATGTTAGATTGTCAAGAGAATACCAAGGAAATAATAGATTTGGAAATTATAGAAATAATGATAATAATTATCAAAAGAAACAAGGACCTCATTACTATGATAATCATCCTAAAAGTGGAAACTTTAATAAGGATAATAATATGAAAGGAATCCAACAAAGATCATCAAATCATGGTAATTATTATAATAAAAATAATTATAATCAAAGACATTCTATGCCTAATAGTGGTGGAGGACACACTGGAGATAAAGTTAACAACCAACAATTTGAATTTTTTAATAATCATAGAAATAATCTTATAAAACAAAGTCATTCTGGTCCAGTGAAGAGTGAAACTGCTTCTGTTACTTCACATTATAGTAGTAATTCTTCACTTCTTGGATCTTCACGATGTGATAGCTCACATGAAAAAATAAAAAATAATACTACATCAGTTGAAGACACTGTTCTTGATATATGGTGCAAAGAAAGAAGAGAAAAAAATGCAGCTGCAGAAGCTTATAATAAAACTAAAAATGAACAAAATAATACAAAAATATCAGAAGAAAAAATTTCACAATCAAAAACAGAAGAATGTCCAGTAGAAAAAGAAGTTTTAGAGGAAAAAATTCTTGAAGATAAGAAAAATATATACCCAAAAGATAATTTTAGAAGAAATTATCATTCTGTTAAAAGTGGAAATAATCATTTTACTAAAAAGGATAATTATCATAAATATAGTGGAAGCCAAAGTGCTCGATTTCAGCATAATAATACACAAAAACAAACTCATCAAAATAATACATCAAATGAACAAGATGATACACTTCCACCTACAGGAAATAATTCTAATTTAAATAATCAAGGAATTAAGAGTAATTTTAAAAGTAATACACTTCCTAGAAGAATCTCACAATATCATGATAGTAATAGTGAATTAAAGAAACGTGAAAATTCAATAAATGTTAGAACTTTTATTAATTCCAATACAAAAGGAGGTTATAATAAGGGACAAGATAAGAAACATGATTTTATAAAAAATCAAAATAAAAGAAATAATTCACAGTCATCAAATAGTAGAAATGTTAATGAAGGCAAAGTAGAAAATAAGTCTATTGAAGATTTAAAATTTATCGCTACTGATGTATCTCAACCACTATCTGCAGCATCTTCTCCACCATCATTAACAGAAATGATTTTACCATTAAATGAAAAAAAAAGTCAAGATGATATGGGAAGTGCTTTATCAGTATCATCAATTAAAAGTTTTAAAAGTACTTCAAGTAGACCACCAAGAATTCAAACAAATATAAAATATAATGAAACAATTTCTCCGCAAATGGTATCACCAGCAGATTCTAATATTGATGATTACTTTAGTGCAAGTGAAAATGCAGATGAGTTAAGAAATAAAATTGAAACAGAAAAATGTAACAATATAAGTAATATGGTTAAAGAAACAAATGTTGCCAAGCCAAGCCCAACTAAAAGAAATAGAAATACCAAAAAAAAGGAAAAGGTATGTTAAAAATGTAGTAATTGTCAAATAAATATTGCTGTTTTTTTTTAGAAAAATGATAAAAACTGCCCGACAGAAGCATTACTAAGCAAGAATAGATTTGCTGTCCTAACTAAGGATTAAAAATTATACATTTTTCATACTACTATAATTTATTATTAATTCCTTTTGGTCTCAGAATAATGAAAAGATTTCTATTGCAAGTATTTTATTGATTTTTATCTTTAGTTTTTTTATTTTTTTTACATTTTCTAATTTTTTTTAAAATGATTCCATGATATATAGGTATAGTCTTATGTCGATCTCTTCAGATCTTCCTTCATTTATAAAAGTGTATTAATATGTTATCTTTAAAAAAGAAAACAAAAAATTACAACAAAGTACAATTTTTTCCTTTAACTGCCAAAAAGTTTATAATGTAATAAAATATAATCACTTAACTATTTTTCTTTGTCTTCAAAAAATTTTAACAAAAAAAAAATAACATTTTAATCATAATACTTGTGATATCAAGAAAAGTTTGTCATTCATATAGAATAAAAAAAAAATTTGCATGCAATGAATTTTTAAGATTTATAGAAAGCATTTAAAAAAAAATACAAGTGACATCATATAAAGTAAATCTAGTTATTACAAATTATCTATATAAAAATATGGTAGAATAATATTTCATAGTTCTAACAATTTTTTGTTTCTCATTTTTTCATTAATCATCATTGAATTCTGTTATTTTTTAGTATAATTCTAAGTAAAAATAATAATAAAATACATGATATATCAAAAATCAAATTAAAAAATATATATAAAATTCATAAAATTATAATATTAAAATTATATAAAGATACCATAGAAAATAAAAATCGTTTAAAATATATATTGAAAGGTTAGTTCTTCAAATAAATGGCCAACACCATTCCGAAATATATATAATATTATATTTTGACTTCCTCTTTTTTTACTTTTCATTTTTTTTTTCTATTTCCGCTTCAGTTGTGTCATCCACAAATGTATATATAAATATAATATGAATTCTATACATATACATTTTAATATTTATATATAATTTTATGCTTCTACATTATTACCCAACTTGTCGCCCCCCTCCTTTCTACCATACATTTTTCAACATTACATACCATCATATATTATATTTTTTGAATCAATAAACAACTTCTAATAAAAAATATTTCATTTTAAATATTTTTGGTTAACATTAAATAAGGTAATCACATTAAAATGATGTAGTAACTTTAAAATATTCAATAGAAAATTTATAATGAAAATGATATACATATATTACTTATAGTATTAAAATTAAAAATTAAATTTTTTTGAATAGAATTTTTTTTTTTTTAAATATACAATAAAAAAAAGACATTTAATTGTAATAACATTCATATTAGTTTATTCATTTTATTAATTTTCACACATATAAAATAGATATTTTAATAATCTTCTTAAATATATTGAATGTTTAAAAAAAAAATGTGCATATATTTTTTACTTTTATAAATTTAATTTAATATACCATAATCACACTTTTTTTTTATTAAATAGCTTCATAATATTTGTTTATATTTATTAAGTAACTGACATATATTAATCTAAAAATTAGTTGTAAAATTTTTTTTATATTTAAAAAAAAATAGAATAATAATAAAAAAAAAATCTAACAAAAAAAAAAGTTTTATTTTAATATGTTGTCTCTTATCTATAATCTTTGGTGTTACCATGTGATTGTAAATATAATGTTTTTTATTCAATAAAAATAAATGCTATTTAAGATTTTTTTACACATAATATTTTGCACCTTTTCACTAATCATTTTTACTATAAGATAGTGCGTTGTAATTTTCTTTTTAGTTTATTTTCTATTTAATAAAAGTTTTTTTTTTTCTATAATATTATCATAAGCTTTGAATTAATTGAAATGTTAACATTTAATTATCAAGTAAATTTTGTGTTCTTTTAATCAGTACATGTTTAATTTAACATACTTTACAATGTACTGATAGGATATTATTTATAAAATGACAAATGTTGTCTGCTAATAGCATATGAAAGAGAGAAAAAATTATAAATTATAGTAGGAAAAAGATAAAACTAAAATTGAGGTGTCTGTTGAGTTTTAAAAAAAGTGATTTAGTATTAAAAAATATTTCTATGACGAATAGGTTAACCTTTTACAAAAAAAAAAAATTATTATATAAAAAAAAAGGTGAAAAACAATTTTTTTTTTTTAATAAATTACTGTTTAATTTTTTTTTTTATAATTTTTTAATTTCGAAATGTTATATCAATCCATATATACATAAAAATTAAAAGTATTTATATTTTACTTTATACTTAATCACGCGACAAAGGTCCCTTTATCCTTGGGATGTGATTTTGAAAATATAATACTTTTTCTTATAACAATATAA
This sequence comes from Strongyloides ratti, assembly GCF_001040885.1. Lineage (NCBI taxonomy): Eukaryota > Metazoa > Nematoda > Chromadorea > Rhabditida > Strongyloididae > Strongyloides > Strongyloides ratti. The sequence goes on from NC_037308.1 coordinate 8,729,768, forward strand.
ATTATAATTTTTTTTTCTTCTAAAAATATTTAATAATCATATTAATTTATTATGACATTTATATATAATAAAACAATTTATTTCATAAAATATATTTTTAAATATTATATATTTCAATAGTAATTTTTTAAATTTTTATATCTTAACTTTATTGTTTCTTAATTAAATTTTATTCTCATTAAATTTCATTACTTAAAAATCTAATACAATACAAAGAAACTATACTTTTGAAATGTATTTATATCGAACTACTCCATATATACATATATAAATTATAACGAATATTTCACTATTAACCAAATAAATGTTGTTTTGCTCCTTTTTTTTTTCTTACTTATAATTTTAATTTTTTGAAACAAATATAAGTAAATTTTTAATTACATGTATTCATTAAGAAAATTACTTTGTGTGATTTTTATAAAAAAAAAGAATTAAATATTTAATAGGTGTAATTAATAATATCTTGTAAAACTATTTTGTCTTTTTTTTTAATAAATTTTAGGACTATAATAATATTTACTATTATATTTTATTTTTTTTTTGGTAATTATTATCTAGAATATATATATAAAAGTACTTTTTTTTTACCCACAATACAAACATTGTCATCCTTAATTTAATTTTTATTGTATCTTAGTTTGTTGTTTACATTATTAAAAATATTTCATTTTATATTTCTTATTTAATAATATATCATTGTGTAATTGATACAAAATTATAATGCTCAATACAAAAATTTTTCCAGATAAATTTAGTAGTTGTCAATAATAAGAATAAAATTTAAATTTATCTTTTTTTTAGTTTAAATTAAAAGTTTTATTATTATAATGTAAAAAATATTTATTATTTTAATATTGTATTTTTTTTTTTAATAATATAAATTGTATCATATTGAATTCCTTATTTTTCTATATGATTTGTAAAAAACTTTCTAACACTATCTAGTGTAAGAGTAGTTATTTAAGATAAGTTACAAAACAAAATATGAGTCTAGAGTAAATATTATACTTTTATAATGAAGTTTACCTTAACTAATGTTACATTTTTACACTGATTTCTTAAAAAGATTCGGCATTCGCTTTTAATAACTTGCGCATTTTCTCTTTCTTGCAATAATGGTCTCGAAAAGAAAACATGTCGTAACTTCTATCCTTGAAACTTCGTATGTGTTTATTACATATCTAAATCCGTCAATAAAAAATAATTATCTATTATCTCCCTGAAAACTTTATTTAAAATTTTTTTCTTCCAACAAATCGATGTCATTTTTTGTATAATATATATTTTTTTTTAAATTAAATAGGCAAAAATAATTTTTTTTATTTTATATTGTTTCAATCATCTTAATTTTATTCCAAACAATGGTTAATGTTTATACAATAGTTATATTGTGAAATAGTATAAAGATATACTTTTTATTAATAATATATATTTTTAATTATATAATTTAATCGTTAATTTTTAATATCTTTTTTTATTAACATTATATTATAATATCATTTTTTTTACATATTGTATTTTTTTTTATTTATATCTTTAGAAAAAAAAAGAAGGAAGAACAAGGAAAAAATAAATCGAAATAAGAAAAATAATTTTCAATATTTTCCTTGTAGTACTAATTATATATATTTTTTTTTCTTGTATAATTAGACGAACCCTATAATATATTTTAGTAGAAAGAATCGTCATTTAAAGATAAAGAAATTTTGATTTCTCAAATAATTTTATTATTTACCAAATATTTAATAAAAAAAAAATAAACACCCAAATTATCTATATTCATTTAATCTTTCTCATTAGAGAGATTTAATAAATAAGTTGTCATATCAAATAAGTTTTTATTATATTATAATATAAGGGATACATTTTTAATAAGGAAAAGAATTATGCCACATTATACACAACAGGGAGATCTTCCACGAATACCTGATGGTTCAAGGCTTGCATCTTATATGCATAATTCAAAAAATTCAATTATTCAAGGTCAAGTTTATGGAATGGGATCACCATATGCATCTCCAATACATACTAGAAATGGAATACCAACAAATCCTTATTATGCTCATTACAATAATGATATGGTATCAACATTTAATAATTCTGTTTCTTTACCAAATACTAATGGAGATCAACCTTCTGTTTACCTACCACATTTTCATTCACCTTTAGTTTCAGGAATTGGTAATGGATCTGGAAGTAACATTAGATCTCAACAACATTCTTCAAATCGTGATGGAACTCCAAGTAGTAGTGGAAAACCTTTTGTTCAGGAAAATTTAAATGGTACTACATATTTTTTTAATCCAGGGGCGTGTGTAGAATCAGGTAATAATTTAATAGTCCCTCAAAATACTACTTATCAGCAACAACCACAAACTGAAGGAACTGATGGAATGTATCAATATATAGAATTACCTCATTCTGGAAAATATAATGGATTTGGTCCAATTCCTGCAACCTACTTTATATCAGATGAACTTAAAGGAGAATTAATTCGTAGACAATTGGCCATAAATTATCGTCTTGATCCAACTAGTCCAATATTTAATGAAGTTCCTCAAGAAGTTGACAAATATCGACTTTTAGTACCATTGGATCGAATGAAAATACCTGGAATAGATAGACCTCAACAATCATTAACTGAAAAAACTAATACATATAAATGCTTTCATGTTAGAGACAACCAACCTTATTGTATAAAAAGAATAATTAATTATAAAAATTATAATCCTAAAAAGATGCAATGTGTGGTTGAGAATTTAAAGAAACTTGTTCATGTTAACATTGTACAACTAAAAGAAGTTCTTTTAACTAGAGCTTTTTCTGATAATTGTATGTTTTGATATGTTAACAATTTTTTTTTAACTTTATTTTTTAGCACTTGCAATGATTTATGATTACTATCCAAATGCTGAATCTCTTAAAAGTAGATTTTTTTCTAATCCTAATATGTTAATAGATAATTATCCATCCAAGAATTCTAGAAATTCTCCAAATATTAGAGCTGGTGGTTTGTTACAAGAAAGTTTTTTATGGAATATAATTATTCAAATTTCTGATGCATTACGTGTGGTACATGGTCTTAAAATGGGTGCAAGATCAATTAATTTATGTAAAATTCTTATTTTTGGTGAAACAAGAATATTACTTAGTAATGTTTCAGTTCATGATATTAAAAATTTAGATCAAAATGTTAATATGGAAGAGGCTATGCGTGAAGATTTATTTTCTTTTGGTTTTCTTCTTCTTCAACTTGCTTGTGGTAGAGTTAATATTTCACAACAACAATATGCCACTGCATTGGGAATGGTGGGACAAAATTATTCAATGGATTTAAAAAATTGCATTCAATATTTAATTAATTATAAAATTAAAAATATTAATGATCTTATGCCAATGATTGGAGCTCGATATTATATGCAATTAGGACATCAACAAATTAAAATAGATACATTGGAGAATGAATTAATGAAAGAAATGGAATGTAGTAGATTATTTAGACTTTTAACTAAATTAAATTGTATTACAGAGAGACCTACTTGTATAGGATTAAATGAAAATTGGTCTGAGACAGGTTCAAGATATATGTTAAAACTTTTTCGAAATTATGTTTTTCATCAACATAATAATGCCGGCCAACCATGGATGGATATGGCACATATTATAGGATGTCTAAATAAATTAGATTCAGGTTCTCCGGAAAGGATACAATTAGTTTCAAGTGATGGAAAAAATGTTTTAATAGTAACATATGAAGAATTAAAAAGATGTTTCAATCAATCTTTTGATGAATTAGTTAAAGCAGCCTGTGAACCTGTTTAAACATTTTATCGTTAATTCAAATTAAAAAGAACCTATATACAAATCAAATTTTTTTTTTTAAAAATTATTTGGTATTACTTGTTGTTTAACTAAGTTATATGTTTTTAAACAAAAATGATTCTCTTTAAATTAACGATACTTCAATACAAAAACTAAAATATATTTCTGTATTTTTCTTGGTATTTTGTGGGACAAACCTTTACCAAAAATTATTATTATTATTTTTTTCTCTTGCATATTGTTATCATTAAACAACTACTCATACATCTATTTCTTAAAAAAATCACCATTCTTCTTCAAGATGGAACTTACTGTGGAACTCGCATTTATGGCATATAACTCCTAACTATCATATAATTTCAACAAAAATCACCTTTTATATTTTTAAACAAAAAAGTCTTAATGTTAAAGTACAAATAAAAGTTGTAGCCGTTAACAAAAAACCTTTAGTGTACATTAACTATGTTGTTTTTATTTTTTTATAAAATTAATTATTCTTTTTGAATTTTTTTTTACTTCATTAACAGTTGAATATACTTTTGTTAATTGTATCAATTCTTTTATCAAGTCTGTTTTTATTATTAATAATAATAATTTAAAGAAAAAAATAATAAAATTTATAAACAAAAAAAATATGTATTTAATTTTATTTCATATCAATTATATATATTTTTTTTATAAAACTTTCCTGTCAAACCACAAATGACATTTAACTTTTTTTTTTTTAATTTCATAACCATTACAAAATATTTCCCTTTTAAAAGTGAAAAGTAATTTTTAAAAAAAAAAAATTTTGTAAAATGCAAATTATTTTTTAGTTTTTTAATTCTCAATTTTAACATAATCAACATTTCAATTTTACTAACAAAGATTTTTAATGACGATAGCCTTTAGTATATATCAAAATGTATAAAGAATTATATGTAATAATTAATTTTTTTTTTTTTTGCCTTCCTCGAAAATCTCTCTTTTATAATATAAAAAAAAAACCAAAAAATAAGTCAGTTAAGTCATTTCAAAATATACTATAAATATTTTTTCTTTTTTTTTTTTATTTTTATTTTGCCTAAAGATACCATAAATTGATAAAATAATACTTTCCTCTATTTCTTTATTTTTTTTCCTATAAAATATAGTCTTCCTACACATTGTTATTTTTTTATAACATAGATAGTCATTTGATAAAAGATCATTTTAAGTTCAAGACATTTTTCTTTTTTAGTTAGATAAATATATTATTATTTTTTTTATTTCTTTTTCACAAGAATTTACATCAAAACATTTCTCCTCATAATCTTTATATGTATAGGTAAAATTATTTTTTTATACAATATATATTTAAAAAAAAAATTTTTTTTTTCTTTTTTTACTTTCACAAAAAAAAAATTATATATATAGAAAGAAATATTTAAAGTACGATAAAGAAAAGAAATGTAAAAGATTAATATTATTATAAATATTTTATTATTATATTATGGAATATAAAAGAGATTTTATAATTATTTGTTTATGCGCTTCTATTTTTTTTTTCAATTGAATTCTTGTATTTTGTATAGAAAAATATTTTTTTTTTTAAATTGCAAATATCTTGATAAATAATATATATATATATGTTACTTTTTATAATTAATAATTATTAGTTTTTTTTTTTTAAAATAGAGGAAGTGAAAAATTTTAATGTTGTATTTTTTTCCTACTAAAATATTAATAATGAATTCAATTAACTATTTTCATTAAAATATGAAAAAAGTTTTGTTTTTTTTTTACTAAAAATAAATTTTCACCTATTTTTGAGTAATATTTATCATGATAAAAAAGCCTACTTTGAAAATAATATTTTTGGCAAAAAGAGTGAATTGAAAAAATAAATAACTGATAGTTGTTTCCTTCTTTTTTTTTTTTCTTCTTTTCCACTATCTCAGTTTTTGTTGATGGAAAAAAAATTGCCTTTTTAAGTGTAGTAATATAGTGTTAAGTGTACTTGTATATATATATAACTATACAGTTATTCACATGTGATTATTATATTTTTAATTTTTTAACATAAAAGATATATTTATGTTAAGCTTTTTATAAATTTATCAAAATATTTTTAATGAAAATAAAAGCTAATTTAGAAAATTATTTTTTTTTTATTTTCATTGATTTAATATCCCTTGACATTGAAAATAGTCTTTATATTGCCCTTATCAAGTGTATCAATAGTATTTGATGATTGTGTTTTTAAAATGGCATGGGATGGTGATAAAAAGTAATACATAATTTTAATGACATCTAAAAGTACAAAAAGAATAGTTATAGTAATTAAGTTAAATTTTATTCATATTATAAAAGAAGGAAACAAAAGAAAGAAGAGAAAAAAAGATACTATATATAAAATATATTTCTATTTTTTTACAATTGTTTTCAATCAACATATTATTTTATAGATATACATTATCGGTATATAAAGTGTGATAGCTATTTTTAAAACAACAGAAAAAGTCTTTCTATATTCCATCATCATATATTATAAAAATATATAAAAGCAGTGGACAAAATAATAAATGTTAAAAAAAAAACCTATAACAACATATGGATTGGGATGAAGCTACTCCAATGAATAAGTTAACATGTCCTTCTCTTTTTATTTCTCATTATTTTTTTTAAACTAACAATCTTTAAAAAAAAAATAAATAAAAAATTTTTATTTCTTTTTCTGATTAACTAAACGATCTTAATTTAAATTTTATTAACAATATTTTGTATCATTCTCCTATCATTAGATATCTTTTTTTTCTTATTTATCAAAAAAAAAAAAATTTTGTTTTTACTTATTTACTTGAAATATATGCCTTCTAATACATATACAATTTTAATAGACATATTTTTATTATCATAAAGAATTTATACATATTTGTTATCTTTTTTCAAAATCTACTTTTCTTTAGTTAAAAAATACATATATATCAATTAATAGAATTGGTCTTTTTTTTTGCAATTTGATTTACAATTTGATTATTTTTTTTTATATCTATCAATATTAATATTTTTAAAAATAAATGATGACTTTTTTTTTATTAATTATTGTCTCAAAGTTAAAATATTTATTATTGAATATATAATCTAACACCTAAATATTTTGTCTCTTACTTAAAAAATTTTTTTTTTCCTCTATTTAATATTATACACATCCACTTACTTCTTTTTTTTTACATTAAATATATAATAAATATTGGAAAAGATTTTTTTATTTTTAAGAAACAGGCGATACATATATATATATTTATTTAAATCGGTAGAAGAGAGAAGTGTAAAAGAAAAATAACATTAAAAAACATCCATTGGTCCATGTTAATTTTTTTATACTTAATATTTACTTTTATTTATATATATATATATATATATGTTTTTTTTTAAATATTATTTTTGTCTTGCAGAAGCTCAGGAGATAGATGATGAGCTTTCTCAGATATTTTTCTTTAATACCAACTCATCTTGAAACTTATTTTGCTTTTAAAAATAATACTACCAATGGTGATGGTGATCAGGAGGGTACAACTGATAGAAGGAGATCTAGAAGATTTATTAGATTTGGTAATATTCTTACATCAAAAAGAGGAGATAATAATAACTCTTCAATTGTAGACCTTTCTTTTGAAGATATTGATAATGAAGGAAATTGTATATTTAATGGAAGTAGAGATGATAATGAACTTGAAAAAATAAATGATACAGAGTCTGATAAAGTTTCTTTATGGCATTTTAATGGGAAAAGTTATAAAGAAGAAAAAATTTCTAAAAATGAAAAGAAAAGAAAAAGTAGAAGAGGAAAAAAAAGAAGGAGATTAAAAAATGTATGTTTTCTTTTAAATAGTCTATATAGACACTTTTTTATATTTGCTTCTAAATTACTAAAATGTTCTTCCTTCTCTTTTTAATATACTACACCATATAATGAGATAAAATAATAATAAAAAAAAAAAATGTAGTAAGAACGAAAGAGTCTCTTTTCTTTAAAAGGACATTTTATAAAAAGAAAAAAAAAATATATATATATATATATTATACATTATGCCTGTAGATACATATATATATATATATATATATCCATTTATTCACCCACACGCACATTTTTGAGTATGTTCCTTAAAAGGACATATTTTTTTCTTTAAAAATATAGAAAGTAAAAAAGTTGTATAAAAGGTTTATGAATTTATAAAATAATTGACTCATTTTCCAGAGAATGGCACAGTCCTCTCAAAGTTCATCCACTAATTATATTCTCCATAATATATATCATTCTACTAGTGACAAGCATATTCATATATCAGGAAAAAGGCGAAATTTACCTACTAGTGATAAAAGGTCTTTATATAAAGATATTGTAGCTGTTCAAGAACCACCTATCAATGGTTACTATTACAATTATATTATAGATGATGAAATGAATAGTCAAATATCAAATAAAAAAAAAAATAATATAGAAAAATATTTGTTTACTAGTACTCATCCTTCTACAACTAAAATTCCTCTTCAGATGCAGGTAACTGAATTTGGAGAAATTAAAAATAAGAAAATTAATTGTGTTCCAAAAAAAGTTAAAGCAAAACAACGAGAGGTATGTTAGATTTTTTTTTTTTTTTTAATATATATCTTTTTTTTCCCATTATAAATGGGAGCGTGTTTTTTCCTTTTTTTATTATTGTCTTATTTTTTTAAATTAAACAAAAAAAAAAAAAATATTTTTCACCTAAAACACAAGGTTAAATATTTATATATGGAGAAATTTGTTTTTCTCCTTACACCTTTATGTCAAGGAAACTGGAGTGGCTCCTGAGTATGAAAAAGCACAAATAAGATTATTAAATTTAGAATATCATATTATTTACCTCCCTCACGATGCATAAATATTTTTTTTTATTTGTTTATATTGTCAACTGTTAATTATTTTCCTTCTTTTTTATTTTGTTTACTTCATTGGTCATTAATTCAAAAAAAAAAAATACTTATCAAATATTTTGTTTTGTCTTTGATATTTGATCTGTGAAATAAATGAAATAAATAAAATAATATTATGTATAGGAAGGAGAGAAGGACAATGCACCCATACTTGAATATAAATTTATATAATTCATTTCAACCAATTCTTTTTTGATTGTGCAATGAAGATATGTATTTTTATTGGTTAGGTGTTGTCTAACTTTTTAAGACTTTTTTGTTTTAGTAGATATTATTTGTTTAATCATTTTTTTTTTAAATATCAATGATTAAATGTAACAGTTATATATATTAAAATACGATTATTATAATAATTCTATCAATTAATATACATTATTTTGCAACTTTTTATTTTTTTTATTTTTTTTTTTGTTTAAATATAAATATAGTTAAATATATTTAAAAATCATCAATTAACAAACAAAAAAAACAAACTGATTTTTGTAACACTCATGTGATTTTAAAATTAGAAATTTATATTACTATTACTTTTTAAAATACAAAGAGAAAATTTTTTTTTTTATTAAAATATTTTACTTACCTTCTATGTAGTAGTAATAGATAGATACAAAATCTTGTAACACTACTTCTATTCTTCATTCGTCCCACTTTTTTTTTTTTTTTTCAATTATTTACTAATTTTCAATCACCTATATTAGATAATTTTGTATATTTACATAAAAGCATCAATGATAAAAAACAGTTTTTATGTATTTTATACTATCAATCCTCAATTACTATTACATTTTTTTTTTTTATCATTTATCAAGTTATAATAAAAATAGAAAACTAAAAAACCAACATTTTGATATATATGTATATATATTTATGTTTTATGTATTCACATATGTATATAAATTTCAAAATAATTTTTTCTACTCTATTATTTGTTAAGAGTAAGTAAAAAAATAGGAGAAGAGGCAAATAATGATAACTGTTTGAAGGAAAAATAAAGTTTTAATGGAAAATAATATAAATTTCTTTTAAGTTAACTATATTTACAATTATTTACAGTTACTATTATTATTAACTTGGTTTTTTTTTTATGATTATTAAAGATTAATAATTATGAGTGAAACAAATAATAATACAAAATAAAAAATACTTAATAAAGTTATTTGATAAATAAATTAACAAAATATTTAAGATTATAATAAAAATGAAGTTAATTTTATTTTACCTTTAAATTTTTTTTTATTTTTCTTTTTTTTTATTCTCTTTTTTTTTCATTTACCCTCTCTCATCTTTTTCTTTCTCATTTTCATATGACACTTATATATCAGCTTTTCGTATGGCTATTGGATAAAAATTAATCTTATAAAATGAGTCTACTTCCTTCTTCTATTCCACGTTTTTTTTTATCTTATTATCTATCTCTCTAATTTTTTAAAATAAGAATGTTATAAAAATTCTTTTTGGTCAATTGAGGAGGGTAATAAAATTTTACTCTTTATATATATATATATATAAATGGTGCGCTTATTTTTTTTCTTACTTAATTATTTGTGGTAAAAATAGCTTTACATAATCCGTTGTTTGATGTTATAGTGGTCAAAATAAAAAAAAATATTTTTTTTTTCTATATTATCTGTACTCTCTCTATTAGAACATGTGATCAGGTTAAGATTAATATTTTAATTCATGATTCTCCATCATACAAATCATGTGATACGATTTTTTTTTTATTTATCAAATACATTACACTTCATGGGATGTAGCAGTATTTTTTTGGAATTTAATTATTCCAGGTAGCGTTATTGGTTAACAGAAATTATCATATATTTTTATAGATTAGCAGTAAGGTTTATGTCTCTAACTCCTTTCTTTTACATTTAAAATCCATTCTCGTGCCTGATAAATATTATTTTTTTATAATATTATTTAATATATATATATATATATATATATATATTTATTTGTAATACATTAATTTTTAAAAATTACTTTTTTTTTTATTTTTGTATTCATTGAACTTTTTATAACTGAATTAAGTTGTATAAATAATTAGAAAATTTAGTTGGAAAAGAAAAATATTATAAAAATAATATTTTTTTTTAGAGATGATAAATTAAAATTTCAAAAAAATTAATAGCTGTCTTTATTAGTGGTTGTGTAGTTCTTAAATTAAAAAATAAATATAAAGTACTAGAAGAGGATAATAAAATGTGAATATAGTATTATTATTACTTATAATAAATAATTTATATTGATGTTTTTTTTAAGCACTTAATAATACTATAAAATAAATAAAGATATATATATATATATATATATATAATATATATATTATTTATTTACACCTTTTATTCTTTAATAACTATTATTAGTATTTGGTGATAGTTATATCTAAAATCATGTAATATTTCCACTTAGAAAAACATTCTTATCTTGTACTTCGACACAGTCGTCATATGTATTATAAGGTTTTATTGAAAATAAACTATTTTTGATTTATCAAGTTTACGTGACAAATAAAAAAAACCATTTTTTTTTTAAATAAGAATCGTTATTTCTCACTCTTTTTTTTTATCAAAACTTTATATATACAAATAGGCATTATTATTTTACATATAATTTATGTATTCTTTTACACTTTCCATATATCTATATATATAGGTTAATGGAATGGCTTCAAAAGTTTTTGATTCTACTGCCAGGACTCCAGAATCCTTGTCTAATGGTGAAATAATTCTTCAAGAAAAAAATAAAAATAGTATTGTGTGGAGAAATATTTGTCCAGAAAATTATAATAAAATTAATGTTCAGAGTTATCTTATCACAAGTATGGATGGTAAAAGTTTTGATTTGAAAAAAAAATTAGAATATATGGAACTAAAAGATGAGGAAGAAAATATAAATGACATTTTGCCTAATGAAGTTTTATTACGGTTTGATTTTATTTTTTTTATAAATATTTTATTTATTTTTTTTTTTTATTATTAGGGTCTTTTCATACTTGGATATGAAGTCGTTATGTCAAGGAGCACAGGTATGCAAACTATGGAATAGTCTTGCAATGAATGGAGCTAATTGGATGGTTGTTAATTTCTTTGACTACCAGAAAGATATCAAACCATCTGTTGTTGAAAACATTTCAAGAAGAAGCGGATATTTTTTAAGAAAACTTTCTTTACGTGGTTGTCAAAATATTCAAGATGGAGCTTTAAGAATTTTTGCTGTTAATTGTAGAAATATTGAAGCTTTATCATTAGGTAATTGTAAAAAGATTACTGATTTGACCTGTGAATATTTGGGTAAATATTGTAAGTATTTGAAATTCCTTGATTTTGAAAATTGTTTGGATATCACTGATATTGGTATTATGGCAATTGTCAATAATTGTACATTATTGGAAGAAATTAACTTTAATTGGAATAAAAATATTCAAGATAAAGGAATAACCTATTTATTATCAAAGTGTAAAAATTTACGGAAGTTACTTGTTAAAGGTTGTAGTGGATTGACAGAGAATTGTTTTGGTATGTTATCAAAAGAAACTTTTCCACTTATACATTTAAATTTAATGTTAACAATGGCAACAGAAAGAACTTTAAATGATATTTCATTAAGATTTACCAATTTGGAATATTTAAATATTTCTAATTGTAATACAATTAATGATAATGGTGTTATGACATTATCACAAAGTCTTCGTTCCCTTAAAACTTTAGAAATGGCTGGTGGTGAATTGTTGAGTGATTTATCAATTCAATTTGTAGCTAGATTTTGCAAACAAATAAAAAAACTTGACATTGAAGATTGTTCCTCACTTACAGACAATTCATTATATTACATTTCTAAAGGTTCCTTTAATTTGGAACATTTAGTATTAAGTCATTGTGAAGGAATAACAAACAACGGTATTAAAATACTAGCAGAAGGTTGTACTTATTCATTAAAAGAATTAGAGCTAGATAATTTACCAGAAATTAATGATAATGTATTTGAGCATCTTTATGAGTTTAAAAGTCTCCGTAAGGTTTGCCTTTTTGATTGTCAAAATATTAGTAAAGCAGCAATATCTAAATTTGAAGAAAGTAGAAATTATGAAACTACTGTTCAAGCATACTTTGCTCCACCAACTCCTCAAGTCGTTGACCCACCACCGGCTAGAGGAATATGCCGTTGCTGTACGATTCTTTAAAAAAAAAAACTATATATAATAGTATCATCATTTTAAATAAACAATACATTTATTATATTTTATAAAAGAAAACTTTTTTTTTTTGATAACTCAAACCAACTAACATCAAGTGTCCTTGTACTCATCAACAACTTTCAAAAAAAATTTGAGAAAAAAAGTTTGGGACGTTTGCATGACGTGTATATAAATAAATCACTCATAATAAAAAAAAAATAATATATTTAATCTATAAAAGACGAAAAATAATTGAACAATTATTAAAAAAAAACATGACTAATATTTAATTCAAAAAATAACTATGATAAAATTATATTTTATCTCTACATCAAAGTAAAAAATAATAAATTTCTTGTGGAAAAAAACTTTTTACTTAAAATAATTATATTTAATTGCATAAAATAATATTTTTTTTAATAAATTTATGCTATCATTTACCGATGTTTAATACTTTTGTTAATTATATCACTAGACTGGGTTCCTGTTTTTTTTTAATAATTTTTTTCCTTTTAAAGTTTCTTCACTATTTATAAAATATTTTTAGTACAGTAATATTAAATTTATTTATTGATATTAATAAATCTATTGATTTCTTTTTCTAATGATGATAAATATATATTTCTTTTAAAAGTTTTTCTTTTTTTGTAACATTTTCCATTATTTATGATAAATGTATTCTATATTTTATTCAATTCCACAGGCAGTATTAAGAAATTTTTTCTAACAAGTTTTGTAGTTTGTGTCAAATTTCCTATTTTTTGTTTTATTTTTTATTATTTAATATATTCAAATTTTTTTTTTCTTATGCATATGAAATTCAGTAAATAACGACATTCTATCCAATCCATTATTTTGAGATTAAATATTAATATTTTTAACAATGCTCATATTCTTTCTATTTTTATCACTGTTAAGTAAGTATTGTCTTTATGGTCTTCTTTATTTTTGCAATCATCTTCTTCCGTTATGTTTTTCTGGTTAAACAATAGAAAAAATTTTTTCTTCCATCAACTTATCTAATTAAACTTTTTTTTAAACTCATCTAAAATTATTGTATAATTCTCTTTTTTTTTTTAATTCAATCTTATATAATTTTATTTCTTTTTATCCTTTTTCAAAGATTGAACAACATTTCATTTGCCTTCTTTGTAATATCAGGAGATTGTATTAATTTTTCTTTTAAAGAATAAAATAAAAAAAAAAAATATTTTATGCTTTTACAATAAGTATAACCCGAAATTAATAGAAATTATCTTACGAAATATTTAAATTTAAAAAACAATTATATGGTTTTAAATTTCAATGAAAAACAAAAAGAAAAAAAAACAATTCATTAAATTTCAAATTAATTTGAATATAATTATTATTTTCTAGAAAACAAACAATAATTTTATATTATAATCTGCATTTTTAATAATGTTATCAATATTTGTTACAGAAATATTACTACAGTATGACAATAATAAATGAAGTTAGATTAAAAGATATTTAATATATTATTCATCTATTAATATTATTTCACATTGCCCAATCTAAAAGTTTATTTTTTTGTTTTGTCTAATAATTAAAAAAAATATTACAAGAAGGAAAGAATTAACAAAGCAAATGACTTTTTGTTGTCACAATACTACACCAGCTAATCATAATATATTTTCAATTTTTGTTGAAGTATAAAATTATTCCTTTGGTAATAATTCCTATAAGAAAAAAACAGTAAAAAATACAATCGTCCTTTATTCCTTGAAGTTGATAAGAAAAATACAACAATATCCAAAAAATTTTATCACAGATGATAAGCTTTAATATATTATTCTTAAAATTAAGTTAAAAAACTAATATAATCAAAATTTAAAGTAACAAAGATTAATTGTTAAACTGATTGCTAATTATATTTTCAAAAAAAATGTAAATAAAATAAAATGTACAAATAATTACAATGATGAAAAAAAAACTAAGATTGCAATTTATTCACACCATCTATGACAGCATTCAGGATTTTTGCAAGCATAGTACAACCTCATCTCATCCTCAGCTTTTCTGGTCTGTGCATGAAAAAATACACTTTGTTGGTTACCACATACAGGACATGGATGTTCTTCAGTTGTTGGCAAAGTCGGATCTTGGTAAATTTCAGGAACAATGTGTCTCAACTCACTGAAAAATGTTATTACATTTAAAAAAAAAAATTAAACATACTCAACATCCTGAATGAGTTTGTTAACATAAATACAATTAGAATCATCATCCTGACGAAAATCACAATGTCTACAGGCAAACTGCAATTTTCTTCTTTCTTTATCTTCCTGTGGATATAACATATTGTTACTAAAAAATTAACAAATAAAAATATATTAAGTATATTAGACATACCATTCTGGGCAGAATTTTATTCCAACATAACGTAAAGGATCTCCAGTATTCATTTTTATTGTTTTTATCAACCAACAAAGAAATTTCACCCTGTTATATTACAAAAAACTAGATGCTTTCTTAAAAAGGTATCACATTACCAAATAGATCCAAGAAAAATCTTGACAGGAAAAAAAAATTTCTAAAAATCAACAATATACTTAAAAATAGTAAACATTAACATTGGTTTTATTTAATGTTTTTTTTTAAGTATACATTGTTAAAGAGGAAAATAAATTGGGGCAGTTATTTATAATTTATAACATACATTTATCATTGTGTTTGCCACAAAAGACTTGACATATTACGAAATTTAATACTTAATTATCTTTAATAATCATCATACATATCTAACATTTATTTATTACACATTTTATTTTTATGAAAAATTAAAAATTCTCATATTTCATAGAAAAAATTTAATATTTATGTTGTAAATTAATAATATCAGTTTAAAATTATACTTATATTTTAAAATAGAGATGTAATGTTTAATTTTATAAAAAAAACATACAAGTGTGACATAAAGCTGACATATTCTAATAATAAAATGTTAAACAGATCATCATAAATTATCTACTGTTAACAATTTGTTAAAAAAAAATCTTCAAAACACAAATCAATTAGAAAGTTTTATTTGAACATTATTTTTTCACTCTTTAAAAACATATTAATAATAATTAATTTTATTTTTCTGTAATAAATTATAAGTCATATTTTATACATTAAATAGTATTTATACAAATTTAAAATTAATTTATTTGAAAATATAATATTAAAATCTCTAAGCACAAGCCTAACTTTAAAATTATTTTTTACAAAAAATTAACATCACAACTGTTTTTCCAATCTTTCTACACACCTTTAGGTCAAGTTTCATTTCAAACCACCATTTTTGCAGCAGATGCTAGTTATTACTGGAATATTTATATGAAAAACGTAGTTTTTTTGGAAAAATAATTGCACTTTTTGTTACCAGCACATTTTTACCTTAGAAAAAGTTATTTAAAAAGTTAAAAAAAAACTTTTCATAACTCACTTCTCACCTATGTACATAGGATTAAAACAATGTATTTTTCTTTTTTTTATACAAATAATTTAAACATATTCAATAAAATAAAATAAAAATAGTAAAAGTTTTTTAAACATCTAGTTAAACCGATATAATGAACAATGCTATTTGGTATTCTAAGGGTTGTAAACGGTAATTTTTGTCGCTATAAGATCATAATTATATTTTCATCTTTTTTGAAGAATTACTTTTATTAAGATCTTTGGAATTTTTACGTTTTCTATCTTTGTTTTTTTCTTTTTTTAGACAATCTTCACAAAACCAGGATTCATGTTCTGCTGGCGCTACTATAAGACCAACACAATGAAAATGATACCAGCATTCGCATGTATCACAACCAACCATCTCTGCATCTTCATTGTAAGCTACATGACATTTTGGACATATCCATAACCTTTCTTCATCATCACCTCCATTTCCACTGATAGAAGGAAGAGTTATTGGACCAGGCGGTGTTTCATTTAATGGTAATAACATTGTTTTACCACTATCTTCATTAAGAGATGGAGATTTTTTATGTAATGGAAACAAATTAGACATCTTTCCACCTGAAGACTGTTTAAAAGAATTTGATTTTTTTATGTTAAAAGAAAGACCGTCATTACTTTTTTTTTTTTTTTCTTTTTTATCTTTATTTTTGGTTGGTGATACACCAAAATTATTTAATATATTTTTCACCTGTGATTTACCCCTCTCTTCTTTCTCTATGTCCAAAGGGCCACTACCTGGTCTAGAAAAAGATATTGGTGTCATTGGCCTTTTGATTGGTGATGATTCTTTATCAACTACAATGCTACTCTCTTTACTTTTGTCTTTATTGATACAGTGACTACTACTAGTTGATGCCTGGATCTTATTTTCTTTCGCCATCTTTTCTTTTAAATTACGTATATAATCGGAGCCATTATCATTAAACGAACCTATTACCGTTGGTATTGTTGGTGGTTCCGTTATTTTTTTCTTATCTTTATCTTTTTTTTTAATTTTACTCTTTAACATATCTGGATTTGTTGATGGAAAAGAAACATTATTTTCAACTTTCAATGTTCCTTTTTCTTTTTTGTGTTTCTTTTTATCCACATTCAAATTATCAGGTTCGATACTTTTTACCTGCTTTATTTCATCATTTTGTCTTCCTACTATTGTTGATGTATTTGTGGTATCATTTATAGGTTTTACTTTAACTTTTAAATCTTCATTAACTATTATGTCATTAGATGATGATTTATTTAATATTGGGCTATATGTACCTTTGGAATCAGCAAGTTGAGACGTTAAAGGAGTTGCTGTCAATACGGTTGGACTTGTAACAGAAGAGTTTGTTCTTTTAAAAGTAAGTTTTATTGGAAGTTTCTTTTCAACTGGTGTAAACAAGGATGAAATACTAGCAGCATCAGAATTATCTGAAGATTTTACATCAATTGTTAATGGTTGTAAATTTTTATTAGGCATATTTGTTTGTCCAACTTTTTTATCAATTTCAGATGAATTTAAAGTTTGTAGAAGTCTTTCACGTTCCTCTCTTTTACGTCTCTTTTTTTCACGTTTCTTTTCTTTACGTTCTCGCTTTTCACGTTTTTCTCTCTCTTTATCAGTTTCAGTTAATTGAACTGATTTATTTATAATTTTTGGAAGTACAGGTGTTTGTTTATTGAATTCTTTATTATATCCTATTTTGGGTGTTGACTCTGCTAAAGGCATTGTGGAACTAATATTCAAAAAACTACTATCATTAAATTTATTAACACTATTTTGGTTGGAACCACCGATTTTAGAAATACTACTTGTTGGTGTATCAAATTTGAGACCAGAAGAATCTGTTGCAGATTTAGAGTGATCTTCTTTAATTTTGTTAACTTTTTTAGAAGGAACTTTCACTTGTGATGGAATAAATGTTGCGGTTGGAGAAGCTGTGACATTCTTGAGAACATTTTCAATAGTCATATCAATAGAATCCTCTTTACAAGATTGTTTACTTTTTTGTTGTGTAAATTGAGAAAATTGTTGTGTTTGTGGCCCTTTTTGTTGGTGATTATTATAAGGCTGTTGTTCTTGAATATTAATATTACCACTAACAAATCTTTGAATTGCTTGATCAATTGATTGTGCATTATTTTGTACTTTCTGGAAAGAAAAATTATGAGATACAAGTTTAGAAATCATATCACATTGAGCAAGTAAATTAAGTTGTGTAGCAGCATCAGGTGGAATTTTCCCTATTCCAAACATAGCTGCAGTAGCACTATAATTTGCCATAAGTTGTTGTAGAAATGTTTGATTAGCCAGATCATTTAAATTTAAATTACCAAGCAAGGGAAAATTTGTAAGAGGCGGTTTGGATGATGAAGCCATTTCGGAAACTTTTGGAGATTTGCAAGTGTTATTAGAATTTCTTGAGGTATCCACTTTGGGAATATCACGTTTAGGAAATTTAATTTTAACAGATTCTTCTATATCTTTATTTTCAACTTTAATGGGTTCTGGTGGTGGTTTTGGTTTTTTAGTAGAAACAATTTCAAATCCTAAATCGGTAACTTTTTGACCTTTAAATAGTGTTAAAAATTTTGATTTCGTGGTCTTTTCCACAATATTAGTTTCAATGTTTTTTTGATTTTCTTCATTGTCCTCTGATGGAGCAATATTTTCTTCTTCCACTTTATCAAGATCTTCAACAATATCTTCTTTTGGTGGTTTTTCTCTACTAACAACTTGATTTCTTTCAACAATAAATGGAAGACCATGATAAAGATCTCTTTTTGGCATATCAATTTGTTTAACAAAATCAGATATTTCAGAAACTTTATTATGCATCGTCTTTAAGCTATGGAAAACATCATTAACACTTGGTTCAGCTCGATTAGCTACATAAAAAGACAAAAATATATTGTTAAAGAAGAGAAAAATTTTTGTTGTTATTAATTACCTAAATTAGCAAAACTTATTGTTCTTTTACTCAGAGTACAAAAATATGTCTCAAATAATCTAATTAATTCAGTTAATGCTTCCACAGTCACTCCTGAAAATCCAATATCTTCAAGAATGATAGCCATTGTCTTTGTAACCTCATCTCTAATACACTCTTCTGGCCCTTGTGTTAAGGGATCCATTGGACATTCAACCATTAGACAAATTATTATTAATTTTTCGGCATATATTTAGATGAAATATAACAAACAATTTACAAGAAGAAAAGTCAATCCACAAAACATGGAAAAACTAAGCGTTTAACCATGTAGGGTACACAATATACCACTGAAAATGTACCAATATCGTTCTAAGACCATACAATACTTTGCGCCCTCATTATATTTACAACATTTTTGTACATTATAGTATATTTCATTTACAGCTTTTTTATTTTTAAAGTATACATTTTTACAAATAAAGTATAGTACTAAAAGTTTTCTTTTTCATTTATATAAAATAACATGGTAGAAAATGTAATTTTAATCAAAAAAAAAATAAATTTAATTTCTATCTATAAAATATCATTAATTTATCTCGTTATAATTAATTAGTATTAAAATATGGCAACAATATATAATTTGTAAATGTCTAATAAATAAAAATGATAGACGATAAAATATACAGATTTATATTTGACTATATAAAGTGTTGCTCAGTGTAATTTTACTAAAACTAATACAAATTATTTTTTCACTTAATCCAAATATTTATTCATTTATACTGTTTCAATAACTATAACCTACATTAATGATATTTAACCACACTATCAATATGAAATTATAAAGTCTCATGATTATATATATATATATATTAAAATGACAACAAATACTCTTCAACCAGAAATTTTTTTAATTTTACTAATTATAAAGAAATTTAAAAATATAATTAGTTGAAAATCATTTGAATTGTTATTAAAATAATATTATAATATTTTTAATTTTTTTTCTACTTGACATTTTCATTATACTTTTATGTAATATATATTCTGCAAAAATAATACATTTATTATAAATTTTCTTTAGTACATATTATATTAAAAAACAAAGAGTATTTATGTAGTAATTTTAGAGAAAATTATTCTCTTGCTAATGTATTAAACTTTAAAAGGTTATTTATATTCATTCATTTTTTATTTATGACGTTTTTCAACTTATTTGTATTAAAATTTTTGAAAAATAAAAATAAATTATTTTCTTCAACTGTATTAATGATGATCCTCTATTTATAAATTTGATTTCAATTTTAATTTAAAATGAAAAAAAATGTTGATTGTTTTTTTACTTTTAAATTATATATAATTTTATATCATGTAAACAATTAGTTTTATAAAAACCTAAAAAAAATATTTAAAATATATGTATAAAAACTTTTCTAACAATAATACATATTACCAACTATAATTTTTTGTTTTTTAAGATCTTTGACCATATAAAATTAAACTTAAGATAAATTACTATAGTAGTATAACAATGATTTATCATCTAAATATAGGATAGAATTAATAAGACAAAATAAGGATTAATTTTGATGAAAAAAAAGTTCAGAAAACATTTTCATTATTATTTTATTTAAACTTTTTTTTTTTGTTTTATAATGTCTTCTGGGTTTTTATTTGATTCTCAAAACTTTATTAATGATTCACTAAAACCACTATTTTATGATGACAGGAAATATGAAAAATCTGAAATTTTTTTACCAAATAAAAGACCAATAGAAACTATTTTTGTTTCATTCAATGAGATAAAAGATTCATTAAAACCAGGAGATATTTTAGAATTTAAATATCCTCTTTTCAATCATTGGGCTATATTTCTTGGAATATATAATTGTTTTTACATTGTAATTCATTTTCGTGTAGTTAATCCAGCCCCTTCTATGAAGCATGACATCTTTATCGAACCAATTAATACTAGAAATAAAGTTAGAATAAATAATATTAATGATCATGATGTAAATAGGAGATTACGATCCGCAGATGAAATACGTAAACTAGCATTGGAAAGATTAGAACATCATAAAAAGTATAATATAATCACTTATAATTGTAAACATTTTGTTAATGATTTAAGATATTATTAACATTTTTTTTATTAGGAACTTTATTGTATAACAAATTAAACAAAAATTATTATGAAATGAATAAAAAATAAAGTAAAAAGTAGAAAATAATTAGGAATGTGATAATCCGCAGAATTAAGTGATAAAAGTTCTTCTGGGAAATTTTGAATGCATCTACAATAAATTTTAATTAATTATATATAGATGTATTTTTTAGATTGAACTTACGGCTCGTCAACTTTGCACTTAATGTCACATATTTCTCCATGATAAGATTGATGGCATTTACAATAACCATTCTCATATTTTCCATGGATACATGAAACAATATTTAAACAATCTGGACCAGAATAGTAGTCACTACATTTACATGTACCATTGACACTATTTACATAACGTCTTGAATGTAACTCATCTGGAGTTAATCTCCAACATGCAAGTCTCTCACACCATCTTCCATCCCATTGGTTTTTACAGGAACACTCTAATCCATTATTACCTCTAGAAAGTATACCATCATTTTCACAAATATTGGTACATCCTCTAAAATAATATTAAAAAGTTTAATAATAAAAATTTTAAAAAACTTACCTTCCTTTTCTAAAAAAAAGATTTTTTTCACATTTATCATATATATGACAAAAAGCACCAGACCATCCAGGTTTACAAACACAAATATCTTTTTCAATAATTCCATTAATTCTATTGTGTTTACATCTTATTTCCTCAAATTCAATATTATTACCAGTTTTTCTCCATTTTCCATTATCATATTCCCAAAGTCCACACTCCTCATAATATCCATCAATTAAACCAAAGTCTAATAAAAAAAAATTATTACATAATATTTAACTTTTATATAAAAAAAAATTTACCAGTTTCAGTGGTACAATTTGTCAAAGTATCTAAGCTAATTACTTCCAAATTCTCTCCATCACTATCTGTGTTTTTATGTCTTTGTAGATAGACTCCTGATAAGGACAAAAAAACTAAAATAATAGTTCTAAGAAAGCGGATTCCTTTTAAAATCATATTCAAAAGACAGTTTTGTTAGCAAAAGGATATTAATTCCAGATGACTAAAAAAAAATTGATGATAATAGTAAAGTCAAAAAAAGAAAATATGTAATATATATATATATATATATATATATATGATAAGAAAAAGACTTTATATTATGTGAAAATGCATATATGTATATGTGATTGGTTATTTCAAAAAGCGACCAGAAAAATGTACTTTGTTAAAATGTATTTTACAAGTAAGAGAAGGACTTTATACTTATCATCATTTAATTAAAGGATTTTACATTCACTAGTATATATTTTTATTTGAAAGTAAAACATACATCTATATTAAATAAGTAATACATTTTATAAAATTTACAATTATATGTTACAATTATTAATTATGTTAACATGTATCATATTTTTTAAACTTTTTACTTTATTCTTCTTTCTTCTTTCATGATTAGTGGTTTGTTAAAAAAAAAGAAAGAAGTTTTCTTTCATACATAAATATTGTATTTCCCATTGTTTTTTATTTTAAAAATGCTATTTTTTTTTATCTATTTTTTTAATCAACTTACGTCATTTTTTATGTAAAATGTTATTTTTTTTTTTATTATTAGAATTTATCTTTTAAGGATATAAAATATTAATTATTATACTTAAAATAAGAATATTCTAATTATTTTTTTATCGATACTCATAAAAATGGGTGTAAGTATATCTGTACTTTAAAGATAATCTAAAATATGTTTTATTAAAATAGTTTTCTATTTTGATTGGCGTTTAAATGACATCTTTTGTATTAATTTTTTTTCTCTAAAAATTAAAACAAATATAACTATTTTTTTTTAAATTCTATTTACATAATTAATTATTTTTCTTCTTATAATTATCTTTAATATTTTTTGGTCTTAATATTTGTATAAATGTAACACATTTATTAATTTCAGTACCAATTATCATTCTATTTGCCTCGATTATCTCTAAATTGTTTATGAATTGAAAAAATATATATATATATTTTAAATAATATTATGAAACCAAAGACTAAATTTATTTTTATTTCTTTCTTTCATCAACTCAATTAACAGTTATTTGAAATTGTAAGCAAAATACCTAATAATTTTTTGAACAATGATAAAACACACACCAAAAATCATTTTTTTAAATATTAATTTTAACCAACAAAACATATCATGAAAAATAAAATAACATTTTTGCCTTTGAAAATGACCTTATCCGGTTACACTTTAACAATAAATTCCATAGTTTAATATACTGATTTTTTTTTAACTTATACTCCCACAACTAACATCATTATATTTTATAAAACTTTGTTTGAATTTAAAATAACATTTCTTTTTTTTTTTTTTAAATTGTTCTTCACTATTAGAATATTTAAATATTTATTATATTAAAAATAAAAGGAATATATTATTAAAATATTAAGAATGATTCATGTAGTTGAATATTTTTTAAATATTTGTATAATATTAATATTAATATAATTATTTTTTATATTGTAAAAATGATCTAAAAATTTAACATGATAATAATCTTTTTCTTCGTGTACTACCTACTTTCTATTTTTAATCTTTTAATATCAAAAAATGGTAATTTTTTTTGTCTACTTTACATCAATTCCTTTTTTTAAAACTTTTTATTCTAATAAAATTATTCTATATTAACAAATATTTTATTCAAAAATTTTTATTCTTCTCCATATTTTTTTTATTATAACATGCCTCCAGAGAATAATAATAAATTTGTTCAAGTTAACTTGGAACAATTAGATGTTGCAAAATCTAGTCAACAATTTCTTTTATCCCACCATCATGTTATTCATTTACAAAAAAATTTCTCTACAGAAGTTAGAGCTATTTTAGATATCAAGAAATATATTCCCAATGCTTCTATTATTCTTAATGAAAAAAGTACATTGTTAGATACAATTATTAATAATTTGGTTTATGAGATTATTTTAAACAACAATTTAGAATATTCTTCTTATATTGATGATGTAAAAGAAAAAATTTTTAATTATTCATATAATTCAGAAATAAAAAATTCTTTAGAATTATTATGTCTTAAAAATGTAATAACACCTATCAAAATTATTGATGATGGAATTTTTAAAGATCAAAAATGTTTAACAATTTAGTAAGTATCAAATGATAATATTATATAAGTATTAAAATTAATTTTTTTTTTATAGTTGTGATATTGAAAATATTTCTCAATGTTATGTTGGAATTTGTAAATTACAATCACCAACAAATTTTAGTCAATTTCTAGAGTCATTTCAATATATTTCACTTGTTATTGGATCTGTATCATCAAAACTTACCAAAACATCATTTGAAGTTGGGAGGACTATTTCAACAATTTTAAGTGATGATTCTTTAAGATTAGAGTTAGAAGATATAAATGATAAAGAAAAATTTAAGGCTAAAATTATGGAATATTCAAAAGAATTATATAAAATTGATAAGGATAAAGAAATTGAAAAGTTTAATGTCAACAACAAATGGGAACCATTATTATGTATTATCAATGATTTTAAAAGACGTTGGAAATATTATTTATCTGACTGGTGGGATGGTTTATCAGATTATCATTCTATCTCTAAAACTATTTCAACAACTATTTATTTATTTTTTATTATCCTCCTAACGACAATTGCCTTAGGAATGCTTAATGAAAATAACACAAAGTCAAAAATAACTGTATCTAACCAAATTTTATCTCAAATTATTGGTGGTATATTTTTTTCTTTTTTTGGTGGTCAACCATTTCTTGTTCTTTTATCAACAGCACCTATAACTATATGTATATCTATATTATATCAAATTTCATTAATTTATAATTATAATTTTTATTATCTTTATACTTGGACTGGTATTTATACATCAATATATCTTATAATTTTTGCATTATTTCAAATGTCAAATATAATGAAATATGCTAAAAAAAGTCTTGAAGAACTTTTTGGATTATTTATTAGTATATCATTAATAATAAAGGCAACACAGGCAACATATTTTGCCATTACAAGATATGACAAAAATTGTACTAATTCTTTAGATATTTTTTCATGTGACAGATCCAGTGGTTTATTATTTATTATTATGATTTTTGGAACATTATTTATTTCATTATGGTTATTTAGTTTTAGATTAACATCATATTTAAATAAATTTATAAGAGATTTAGTTGGAGATTATAGTTTACCATTAGCTATCCTAATTATGACAATTATTGGAACAACAATTTTTAATGATATACCAAAGGAAACATTTATACTTAATGATAATGAGACACTTTTAAATATTACACAATTTTGGAATTTAACAAAAGATGGACATATATTAGCATTACAATTAGCTATACCAATTTCAATATTATTTTTTATGGATCAACTTATTGTAACAAGAACAGTAGATAATGATAATAATAAATTAAAAAAAGGTTCAACAGTTAATTGGGATCTTTTTGTTGTTGGAATATTAAATATAATACTTTCATTACTTGGTTTACCATGGATGCATGGAGCTTTACCTCAGTCATATCTTCATTTAAGGGCACAGGCAGATGTTGAGGAAAAAATTGTTGATGGAGTATCTGTTGAAGTAATAACAAAAAATAGAGAATCACGCCTTGCAATTTTTTTAACTCATATACTAATAATTCCAACATTCATATATTTTTTACCATATCTTAACAAAATACCAACAGCCGTCTATCATGGTCTTTTTCTAAATATGGCATTAATATCAATGATAGGAAATAAATTAATTGATAGAATATTATTAATTTTTACTCAACAAAATTCATATCCATTAACAAGTTGGATACAAAAAGTTCCACAAAAACAAATTCATTTATTTACCATTTTTGAAATAATTCAATTACTTCTATTAGTATGTATAGGCTTTTCTGGTAAACCATTTGTTGAATTATCCTTTCCTATAATAATTTTTCTCTATATTCCCTTACGTCTATGGATTTTACCGTTCTTCTTTACAAAAACAATTTATCTTGAATTTTTAGATAGTTAGCATCAACTATCATGTTAATTTTTTTTTTTTTTTTTTTTTGTAAATTATTCTTTTTGTTTTCCTTTTGTTTGCCTCATTGGTTACTTTTTTTTTTCTATATACATATACATCTAAATATTTTTTCCATCTATTATTTACACATTATAATATCTGTTTTTTTTTTTGTATTTTTATTATTTTATATAAAAAAAATAAGAATCCTAAAACTATAAACAATTAAAGCTTATGTAAAAAATTTTAAATACATTTATACATATATTATCATTTTATTAAACTGCATATAAGATAAAGTTTATTTTTTAATTTCTTATTACATATTTTTTAGTAACAATTTTAATTAATTAAACTAATAATTTTACCATAATTTTATTTCTAAATTTATTAATAAAAAATTTTATGGATAGAATATTATTTAGGTAAAATTTTTAAATATCTTTATGAGATTACTTTTTTTTAATTATTTCTTAAAAGTATAAATATATCAATTATAAACTTTTGTTATATTAACTTTTATTTATATCATTTTTTTTTAAATTAATCACATAATTAAGATATTAATAATTATTAATTATGTATTATTCATTGTATAAATAACAAAAAAATTTTTTAAATTTATCATTAATTATTGTTACGGCTAATGTATATATATATATATATATTCATTAAATTATTCTATATACATATATATATATTGAGTGTATTGAATATATAAAAATTAGGGGATGCACATTTATTAGAAAATATCGAAAGTTACATTGTTCATCATTTTTTTATCCCATATATTATTCTAATAATAATTTTTAATTTTTTTTCATATCTTCTTCTTTATATTTTCAAGAATTATATAAAATTTATATTTTTCTTTTCCATATAATAACAAAAAAAAAAACTTTAATCTTTCTATATGGTTATTTTAAACTACTATTACTAACATTTACAAAAACTATAATTAAACTTTTTTCACTATCTTTTACTTTATAGGAAATTGTTACATTTTTAGAAGTGTATATGTTTGAAATAAGATTCTTTTTCCTTTTATGGTTTAGTGATTTTATTTTTTTACTTATTCAACAACAACAAAAAAAAAAAAATTTTATACGTAAATATGAAATAAGTTATTATTTTATATATATATATATTTTTTTTTTCCATAACTCAATATAATAAACATCACTTTTAATAATCAATTTATATAATAAATGTCCACTTCCTGATTCTATATTTATACACCTTGTTATATTTCTTATTACATTAATAAATTAATATTATTGGTCATTAAATGATAAAAAAAAAGAACTTTAATATTACTCAAAAAGTATATTTTATTTCTTTTCCTTAAATAATGTTGTTTTTTTTTTTTAAAAAGTGATGTTTATATAAATTGTTCAAAATGATTTAATGTTCTAATTCATTCATTAAAAATGTATTAATTTTTTTTTTAGTAATACTAAAAAGGTATCAAGTTAAAAATTTATTCCTTTTTTGTTTATATATTTAACAAATTATTAATGTATCATTATAATAATTATTTTTGCTTTAAACAATTTTATCACCTTTTTTAAAATGAATATTTAACAAGATATGTTCATATATATATATTTATTTGTTAGATAAATATGTATATATATATATTTTTACAAAAAAGAATAATTATAATTAATGGTAAAAAAAAATTTGTAGGTAGGAAATGTGAATAACTTATAAAGTATATTCTTTTTCAAAAAAAAAAAAAAAAATAAGTTAAAGTATTGTATGATATATGATATCGTTAAATGACACTGAAAGTTAATGATTAAATTTGGATAAAAATTTCAACATTATATACCATCTACCAATAATACAAGAAATGACTACTTTAAAATTAAAGAAAATAGCCTTTTATTTATATGAAAAATTTTTATTTTCTTAATATATTAAGTGCTTCATGATATTAATGTAATGCTGCCTCTGGACTACATAACAAGGGTACACTAAATATATATGATGGAGGGAGAAATAAAATTAATTGGAAAATGAAAAGAAAACTACATTATTTTGGGATTTTATAAAGTAGCCTTTTTTAATAACTTTGTTATCCTCCTCTGTAATATAATTATATCTTATATAGATAATTTTTATTTAATATATATAATTTCTTTTCTATAAATATTATGAGATCAAATGAGACAATACTTATTATATTGTCATTATTTTTAAACTGAGACATTAAAATTTATTAATATAATTTCTATTTTTAATAGTAATTTTTAAATAACTAAAAATATATGCATATATATATATGTATATATTTATATATATGTATTTTTTTTTATCGTCTCATAACTGAATCTTACTCTATTATAATAATTATTCTTCAACCATATATATTGAAGAATCAAATTAAAATTTCATGTCATATGCCTTTATTATAAATATACATTATATTCGTCTTTCATCTAATGTAAACATATATCCTCCCAATTTTTTAAACTTAATGTGACTCTACAAAAAAAAAAAATTTAAACTATCTTTATATTCATTTTACAACATTCCATAATACAACTGGTCTCAAAATCACTCCCCTTCTACAAATATATATTTAGAATTGACCAGTTTTTGACTTATCTCTAATCTAATGAAGCTTGCCATATTCAATTTCTGCTTAATGAAATATAAAACTTCTTTCATATTTAATTCAACTCTCTTTTATATTTATATATTTTTAATATATTCCTACTTTTAAATAACAACTTGTAGCTTGCAGCAAAAAATTTTATACAAAAAAATTGCCATTTTCTTTTTTTTTAATAATAATATTTATTATTTCATTCTTTTTTCATTTTGTATCTTTTTTTTTTTTTTGATAAAAAAAAACTTTGTTATAAATATCATAATAAGTTATCTTTTATATGTACCCTGTTGTTTTTTTTAAAACATTTCATATTAAATGTATAAATCCATCACTTAAAAATTATACTTTGAAAGTAATGTTTTTATTTTAATTTCAAGTACATATAAAGAGAAACATTTAATGAAACTAGTTGAATTATTAATTTTTTTCAATTTATATATTTATGCTTATAATTATCTTTCTCATGTTTTCTTTTTAAGAAATATTGTTAGAAAGTTTAATATTTTTTTTTATACCAATTATCTTTTTTTCTATTTCCTTATATAAACGATAATAAAATGAATTTGTTTTCTTTATTTTTAAGATCGTTAAAATACATACGTTTGGGGTTTATTTAGTTACTATAAATAAGGAAGACGACTGTTAAAATAAATTACACTATCTATATTTATATTTATTTCATATATATATTATACTAAATATAATCATTTTTATAAAAATTATCACATTAAATCTTTTCCCTCTCCTTCTTATTAGTACACCATTTCTTTTTTTTTTTTTGGTAACAAATTGACTGAAAAAAGAAAATATTATATTATATTAATTAACACTTCCTTCTTTTATTGTATTTCTTTTCTCAACTTAATATTAAATATATATTTTAAAAATTTCTAATCTCTCTTTATTATACCTTGTTTTCATTTTTTAAATTTATTACATTATATTAAATATTATTGCGTACCATAATTAATTCCCCTCCCCTTCTTTTAAAGTATTAAATAATAACAAAAAAATAATTTATATGTATAATGATATCACGATATCTCATTATATTTTTTTTACTATTAACTTCCCTATTTTACAAAACATAAATTGTATCAAAACTTTTTAACAACGTTTATACATTTTTATATTTTTCTTTTCAAATATTCAATTAAACAACTGTGACATTTTAAAAATTATTCACAATATATATAATACATATATATATATATGGTATCTCTCTCTTAAAATATAAATAATATTTCATCCATTTTTACCATTTTGTTTAATTCTTTGCAACATTTCATTTATAAGAAAAAAAAAAGTTTATAATCATGAATTTTTTTACTGAATTAATTAAATGATAAAAAAAAATTTTTTTACAAAATTATAACATTTTAATCTTTTTTTTTTCATCATTACATTTAAATAACATTGAGAAATTACTTTTCATCTTCCTCCTTCTTTTATATCTTTTTTCTTTAAAAATTCTTCTTTTTTATTTCTAGAAAAAAAAAAAAAACTTTTATTTTTATTTGAATAAATACTTTTAAACTGATACTTATACATATCATTTTTTTACAAGATGTTTTTAAGAACAACAAACTTTTATCCTTCAAGAAAAAAAATAAAATAAAAAAAAGAAATTTACTTTATAAATAATAGTATATATTAAAAAAAAATACTTTTTAATGATTACTATTATAGCTAACAACGAGAAACAAAAAGAAAAATATATTTACTTTTCTTTTGTCTATCTTATTCGATATCATCATTACCATTAATATATATATATATATAAATTTATATGTTTTATTTTTAAAAAGATATATGTAAATGAAGTGGTGGTTTCCTCCATTAATAAATGAAAAATAATTTTTATTAAAGACTCCATCATAGGAGAAGAAAAGGATTTAAAGGAAAAAAAGATGATAGTGAAATTATTTATTTATTTTTTTTGACTTGACTTGTATATTTGTAAAAAAAAATTATTTTTTTTTTTTTTATTCTCTGGAAAGATATTATTTATTTATACTGTATTTTTAAATGTTTTTTAATCATTATTTTGCTCTATAAAATTATAAACGATGTATATATATAATAACTAATTATGAATAACAATTGATGCAATTGAAGAATGGGTAAATGATAATTAATTATTATTTTATAAAATCTAATTACTTAAAAATATTTTTCTACTATATTACTATATCTTCTCTTTTTCTTTAACTTTTTTATTTATTATAGATTGATTTATCTTTTTTTATATACTTTTTTTTTCATCCTTTTTTTAAAAAAAAATATATATATATATATTTAAATTTTATTTAATTATTTTTTATTCTAATTAAAAAACTTTTTGATAAATAATATATAAGTTTTTTTTAAATAACGTCACTAATAAATATCTCTCTCTCTCTTTTATTCTTTTTCTATCATATATTTTTATAATTATATTTGACGTATAAATATATTTATATTTTTCATACCTCATCCACCCTCTTTTTTAATTTAATACAATTTATTATTAAAATATTATTCATACTCTGAAATATTTTTGTCATTCGACACATATGCTACAAATTTTTATTTGATTCATTTTTATTAATTAACTTTTAATAAATTAATACATATATATATATAACAAATACGTCTCCCTCTTTATATTATATTTATTATATTTTTATTATAATATTATTTTCTAAGAAAAAAAAAAATAAATAAATATATTATTTTACTATAGGAAAGATATTTTTAAGAACAATAATAAAGTTCTATTATAATTTTTTTATTGTAATCAATTATTAATACAGAATTTTATTAAATATATATATATATATATGTTATATCATTTCATAAACAACAAATTGAATATGTTATAACTAAATTACAAAATCAACAAAAAAAAATTACTTCATTGATAATATACTTTTAATGTAACAAATATAACAAAGAAAATTATTTTATTTTAAATTAATTAAGAAGAATTAGTATAATATATATATATATTTATTTTTATTAATATAAAAAATTATAATATGTCAAAAGTTTGTGAAAATAATAGAGGTAACTCAACAATAGCTGGAAAACCACTTGAAAATGAAACATTATCAAGTTCTAATTCATTTAAAAAATCAAAATTTTCTAAATTGGCACATTTTGCCATACGATCAACACCCTCATCAAGCAATTCATCAACAATTGTACCATCAAAAGACAGTACATCATCAATTACAGCACCATTTTCATTTTCTGGAAGGAATACTGTACCCACTAGAAAGAGTACCATTATTGAGGGTGGTGGACAAAAAAATACACAATATAGTGTATCAAGTTTACTTCCATCAAGACCATCATTAATATCACCAACATCAGGGCAACCCTCAACATCATCATCTAGAATTGGTAATAGTAGTTCTATTGATACAAAATATCATACATTAACATATACATATACTGTTGGAAAGTATTGGGATAAATTTGATGGATTCTCAGCTATTGGTGGTGAAGAAATTAGTATTCTTACATTTAATAGAAAAAATAATGTCAAAGCACCTGTTAGAGTTGGAAGGATAAAAAATAGATTATCTTTACTTGATTTATTAAGATATGAAATTAATCAATTAACATTATTACCAAATCCTAGAATTCTCCATATACTTGAACCATTAGAAGATACAAAGTAAATTTGATAAAAAATTTAACTATACTTAACATATATCTTTTTTTATTACTATTTCTAGGGATGCATTAACAATACCATGTGAACATATTTATCGTACTCTTGATACAATGGTAATTCATGATGGAATAACAATTCTTGAATCAAAACTAGGTGCTCTCCAAATAATAGAAGGTCTTATATATCTTCATAATACAGCACACATATTACATGGAAATTTAACACCTAGTGCTATATATGTAACAGGAAATGGTTTATGGAAAATAGGTGGTTTTGCATTTAGTGTCTCTGCCAATGATGCTAATATGTATCCCTGTTATCCATGGACTAAAAAATTATCACCTGATCTTCAACCTGATCTTGATTTTCTTGCACCAGAATATCTAGAAAAAGATATTCAATTTGTTACAAATGCTGCTGATGTCTTTAGTTTTGGTGTTCTTATTTGTTGGATATATACAGGTTTGTTTGGAAATAATAATAATAAAAAAAATAATATTTATTTTAATAGAAATTTATATTTTATTTATAAGGAAGTATATGTTTCTTAAATATATCAATATATATATTTCATTAGAATTATTAATATTTTTTTTTCCCACTACTTCCTTTATATATTGTTATAAGAGTATATAATATTTTAGTTGTTTATAAAATTTTTTACTTTTTAATAGGAAGTAAAATATTTATATATAATATATTATTAAAAAGAATATGATATAGTATAATTAAAATATATATTTATTTATAATAATAATAATAATATTTATTTTAAGGAGGTAAAAGAATAATTGAAGCTAGAAATAATCTTGAAACATATCATATAGTTGTTGATCAATTAGATAAATGTCTTGCATCTATAGGTTTTGAAATTGGTGAACCATTATTATCACAGATACGTGATGTCTTGTCAAAAGATGTTTCTAAAAGACCAACAATGCAAGGGTTAGCATTAAGTAAACATTTTAAAGATCCTGCTGCATCAGTTTTAAGACAATTAGATGATTTGGGACAATTATTTGATCCTGATCAAAAATCACTATTTTTAAAAGAAACAGTTTCTAAAGTTTTAGAAGATATTCCAGAACCAATATGGTTTTCAAGGATTGTTCAAAGATTTAATCAAAGTTTGATTGGTGCTATTGAATTGTATCCAGCAATAATGAAACCATTATGTGTAATGCTTGACAAATGTGAATCACATAATATTAAAAAATTAGATGTCTGGTTTCATCGTATATTTGAGAGGATGCCCTTAGAGGAGGTTGAGGATATCGTTCTCGAGTACCTACCAATTCTTTATAAAAAATTAGGTGATAATTTAATTCAAGAAAAATGTTTAGATTTTATTTATATGAATATAGCTTCTCCAGATGAGAGTCATATTAAAATTGGATTAAATGCATGTAAAAAAATAAGTATGAATATACCAATGGCTTTTATTATGGATATTTTAATACCAATATTTCGAGGATATGGAAAATATCTTGATGATAATCCCACTAGACAAGCTGATTTTTTAAGTTTAATTGAAGATATCACAACTAGATGTAATGATAGAGAACTAGAAATAATTCTTCCACTAACTTCAATAGCCAATTCTTTACATACAATTGTTGTTTATGCAAAAGCTAGACTTGTCCTTTCATTATGTCTTAATGGAGCACAAAGATTAAAAAATCATGTTATTGTAACTCATGATCTTTTACATCCATTAAATCTTGGTTTAGGATTAATGGAAATGGAAGATAAATATTTTAGTGAAATTCTTCATGCAATGGCACAACTTGTTGAACAATTACAATGGCTTAGGCAAATAAAAACCAAAAAAGAAAATAAAGATGGTTTTTTAAAAGTAAATGGTGATTCAAAGGAACAGTCTGTTTCTGTTGTCAATTTACCTAAACTTATTGTTTCTGAGGCCTTTACTAATGACAATAGAAAGATGTCTTTTCTTTCAGCTGATGGTAGGCTTGATGATAGACATTTCCGAAGATACTCCAAAGATAGTAGAAGTTCTATAGAATCAGAATGTTCATATAAATTAAGTAAGACAAGTGATGTTAGTGATGATTCTTATAAATTAATTGAAATTGGTGGCAGAAGAAAAAAAAGTTGGTTAAGTAGTTATAATAAACAAAGTACCTCTTTTGATCAGGGTAATGCCCCAAGTCCTCTTCTTGATTCACCAACAAGATTAATGTAAGTTTATTATTTATTTATTTATTTTTTTTATTTTTAAAGTAGACGTGGTGCGAGGAGTGTTCGTTCTGGAGGGAGATCACGTACCGGATCACCAGCATATATAGATGCCAGTGTCTCAAACAGCCCAAATAGAAAAGATTCAGGGAAACCGAATATATTTACTAATTTAAGTCATAATTTAACATGCACATTACGTAATACTTTTTCATAATTTTTTTTTTATACAAAATAGAAAAAAAAAAATGAATAATACAATATAAGATACATATAAATTATAGTATTAATAAAATTGTAAAGATCATTATCAAAAATTATAAATATCATTAAAATGTTTACAAAATAAATATTATAAATCTATAGAGATTATCCAATAAAAGAGAGTAATAATATGAGATATAACAATAGAATATTTAATAAATAAATTATATCTATAATATTAAAAATATATAAAATTGTTACCCTAAAGTACTATTTTGATACAAAAAAAAATATATATATATGATTGGCGTATTGTTAAAATAGAATGGCATATAACATTATTTTTATAAGCTATTTAAGCTACTATATTGTATGTCCTTAAAGCATATTAATATAACAATTATTTTTGATATGAATTAAGAGAAAATAGTAAAATATAATCTTTATTTAAACCTCCATAATAAAAGATATTATTTAAGATATTATGGTATAAAAAGATAAATAAATTAGTAAAAATATCAGATAAATTATTTTTAAAAATTATTAAAAATTAAACATCCCTCTCTTATTTCTTTATTTTTTTTTCTAAAATATATATCATATTATTTTAATATCATTCACAAATAATATCACATTTTATTACAAATTTTTTTTTTATATTTATTATATAAACTTTTAAAACTATCAGTATTTTCAAAGATCTCTGATTTATGAGACAACATTTAGTAGTATAAATTTCTCCTGTCAACCACATCATCTCACTATTATCTCTTTCATTTTTAGTACCATTGTTACTCTATTAACTTTTGACTGGTAGAAAAGATTTATTTTTTTGCACTGATACCGTATATTCTTGAAATGTCTTACATTTAAATAAATCTTTCTATACAAGAACATTCTTTATTTTAATACTACTTATAATTTGAATAAAAATAGAAAATGAAAAAAAATAAAATAATCCTACAAATTTTATAAATATAAAATAATTTTGTTGGTATATTATTTTTTGATAATTTTCATTAATTATAAAAATATATTTATAATTATTATTAAATTAAAATATCTGTTTTGGGAACTTTTTTTGTAAAAAAATTTTTTTTTAAATATGTATCCTAAAGGTGTGTTGTTGAAGTTAATGGAAAAATATTTAAAAAAGGATGATTTGATTGTTGATTTATTAATGAAAATGGAATACTTTCTTTTTGAATATTTACTGTTGATGGTAAACCATTAGTATAAGAATTAAAAGGTTGATAAGAAGTATTTCCAAAAAAATTTGTTGGAAATGGTTGTGGATATATTATTGGAAAACATTGAATAAAATTTTGATTTTGGTTAGGTTGCCTTTCAGTTGGTAAAACAATTTCTCTTAATAATGTTTCTAAGGAGGAGGAGTCTGTAAAAACATTTGATAAAAATTTTTTTTGTATAAAGTTTTCTTTCATTGATTTTATACTTGATAAAAGGAGAAGAATTTTTCCAAAACGATGTTCCTGTCCACATATATCTTTATTTTTTTCGTACTCTTCAAATGAAAATAATACCCGTTCCTGAATAACTTCAACTTTTTCAATATCTAGAAGATCATAATTATCTAGAAAAAAAAAGTTATTTAAAAAATACAGTAATAAAAACTACCATGATTAAAAAGTAATAAAGCTTTCATACAACCATTCTCAACATTATCTAATTTTAAAGCTCGTAATCTATCAATAAGATTTCTATAAAATTTTAAACATGAATCATTGGTGAAAGAATTCATCTCAACTCCACACATTGGTAAAGAATAATAATTCAATAGAAATACATAAGACCAATTAGTTTTTAAAAGAGTTATTTGATCTTCAAAACAAAGTGAATTAAAATATTCAAGTGATTTAGCCCAATGAACCACTGGATACATTAATTGTTTTTCTTTTAAAGAAACTGTTAAAAGAAAATTTGTAAAAAATGTTTCTGAATTAACAATTTGTTTTATCACTTCAACATTATGTCTATATTCACAATTTTGTGGCATTGACATAAAAGGTACCCCACCGCCTGTGGTGGTTGAAGTAGTTGGAGAAAGGATAGAATTCATTAAATAATTTGATCCATGCCTTGTTGGAATAGGAAAATTATATGCATATGTATAATTTGTTTGAATTCTAGCTCTTTGAACTACAAAAAAAAATAATTTAAAAATTAATATTTAAACAAACCTTCTTTCCTCATTCCCATTTTAATACATTTTTTTAATCTACAAAATTGACATTGATTCCTATGATTAATATCAATACTGCAATTCTTGTTACCTCTACAAATATAACTTACACTTCTTCTAATACTTCTTTTGAAAAAACTTTTACAACCCTCACATGAATATTGACCATAATGTTTACCACTTGATTTATCACCACATACAACACAATTTTTATCATTATAATCTTCATTTATAGATATAATTTTTTTTATAATACTACTATTAATAGAATCTGAACTTGAACTAACACCCGACAAAGATGGAGATGATTCTTTTGAAAAAATTGTTTCCTTCTCCTCATTATTCTCCAAAAAATATTTAGTATTTGTAGCTGAGTTTTCCTCTTTTTTATCCTCTTTTGTTATCTCTCCAATCTTATCCATTATATATTTTTTTTAAATTATTATTGTAAAATATCAAAATAATTTTAAAAAAAAAATTAATTACAGTAATGTGTTATATTTTATAAAAATTTCACTAAAAATGAGGAAAAAAAATTATAAGTTAAAATTTAGGAGACTGGTAATTACTATTAATTTTAAAAATTAACTTTTAGAAAGAATAGTAATTAAAAATTATTAGAAAAAGTATGTAATAAGGAAAACTACAGACTTCTAGAAA
Source organism: Strongyloides ratti (assembly GCF_001040885.1). NCBI lineage: Eukaryota > Metazoa > Nematoda > Chromadorea > Rhabditida > Strongyloididae > Strongyloides > Strongyloides ratti. The sequence goes on from NC_037308.1 coordinate 8,767,826, forward strand.
AAACTAACAGCCCATCAATTTTTATAACAAACAATGAGGGGCTTCTTAAAACCAAATCCTCTATCAAATGCCTTCTAAATCACCCTTGTGTCATACTATGTCTTTTAATTGTCACGCCCTACCCACATAAGATAAGGAACACTTAAGGCACATTTTTGTCTTCTTTTTACTAACTTTAAACTTTAACTTTTTTTTTGATTACAAAGACAATATATATATATTTATATATATAAGTATATATTTGTAAAAAATACTATAAATCAAAATATTAAATTTTTTTTTTTAAATATTACAACATTCACCATATAATAAAGTTTTTTTTTTTATCTCCATAAGACTTCAATTTAATTTTCAAAAAAAAAAACAATTAAAATACTTCAAATTGGATTTTATAAAATCAACCTAATAAACAAAATAAGATATATCCTTACAAAATTTAATCAAAAAAATTTGAGTTTCATTTAATTTAATGATAACATCATTTTTATTCATAAAATTCTTCCATTTTTTTTAACATATTAATAAAAAAGTAATAATTCTAGTGGAAATCTTATATAAACACATTAATGAAACTTATTTATACAATAATTATCTATTTTTATTTTTAATAAAAATATCTTCAAAACAATATTCTTTTTTTTTTATTTAATTTAAGAAAAAAAAGTGTGGATGAGACTTTCCATATAAGAAAATTTTTTTTTAACTATTATAATAATTTTTATGATAGATTCCATCAAAAATATGTATTAATGTATAGATATATAACAGTTTTTTCATGGTATAATATAGAATTAAAACTTTTTGAGATTGTCGAAGAGTTTCAAAAGTTATGTCATAGTGTAATTGTATATAATAATAATAATAATAAATTAAAAAAGTTATTAAAAATGATTAGTTTTAAAGTTTCTTATTTCATTGTCATCATTTATTTACCATTATTTTGATAAATTTATGGAACAATCATCTGATAATCTATTGTTAAACATTTTTATAATAAAAAAAAAGAAAGATAAAATATAAATGAGAGTGATAGATATATGTATATATTTATTAAAAAGAACAAAAAAAAATTAAAATAAAACTTTTAAACATATTAATTGTGTAAAACATGTAAAAGACAAGATAAATGGCATATTAAGAATAATGTAAGAAAAATTGCCGACTTAATTTACAAGATTTTTGTTTTATAAAATATAAATAATGTTCATTTGTAAAGATTTTTAACCCATAACATATGTTAATTTTAAAAAGTAACATCTAAAAGTTTAAAATCTTTATATTTTATCTTATTAGCGGTATACTTTCTTTTATATAATCTCTTATACAAAAAAAAAATCATAAATAGCAACTGAAAATGTTAATAATTTTCAATAATATACTGTTTTAAATTTATTTAAAATAAATAAAAAAAAATATACATATATAATAGATATTTAAAAAAAACGAACAATAATGAATAATAAATATATAAAAATAATTTTCTTTTACTTTTAAAAAAAAATTTATTCTAACCTAACAATGGTATTAAATTATAATAAACAATATAAGTTTAACATATATTGAATTTAACTATATAAAAGATATAATTAGTAACTAATATCTAAATTTCTTTTTTTTTTTCTCCATATTACTATTAAATAATTATATAAACACTAACAGAAATTTATCTTAAAATTACCAAGGACATAATTACTTTTGATCAATTTATTTTTACTTTTCTAAACTATAATAACAAAAATTTATCTTATTTATTTTAAATTGTAACGCCATTTGACATAGGTTAATATATTATTATAAAATATTATATTTTATATTAAATGATACCTTCAATTTTATAAAATATATTTATATAATACTATGGTTCTAAGGTTTCTGAAACGCATTTATTTTATGTATATATAAAATATATATCAAAATATTTTTTTTATTCTTTTTTCCTTATTTATTAAAAATCTTAAAAAAATTTTTTTTTAATATTTTTATTATAAGAGTTCTTTATTATACAAAAAAAATTTTTTTTTAAATATTTTATTTATTATTTAATTTAAACCCGAAAATTTTAAAGTAATATATTATATTATCAATAAAATGTATACATATTATTAATGTCATATATTATATTATAATAATTTTTTTTTTGTATATCACTACAATAATTTAATCTTCTTTTTCAAGTTCATGCCATTGTTCAAAAAATTGATTGGCATTTTCTAAACAATTTTTCCATTGTAATCCTCTTTCACCTTCGGCAGCTGTTGATAAAACAATACCACCAATATAGTCATCATGTTTTGCTACATCATGATCATAAACTTTAACAACTAATGCTTTTGTTGGTAAATCTTTGTATGGTATTACAAAATTAAATGTTTCATCAAATTCAGGATTCAATGTCTTCTTTTTTACGCTTGTTTTTTTTCTATGATTTTTATTTGTTACTGGTGTAAGACTAATTTTACAGTATGGATCAGAAAAACCACTACTATCCATACCAATTAATTCAGAACATCTTTTAATATTTACAATTAAACTTCCTTGTGAAAAGTTATAACATATAGCTATTAATATTTTTCCTCTTATTAATGGTTCTGTTGTCATTTCATGGAGAGCATTACTTCTCATTGCACTATCAAGATAAAGATTAAATTTTTGTGTTACACCATTTGGTAATTTTCTTAATAAAACACGTACCTCTCCAAGAAAGTCACTACCTATTCTATCCCTATCTAGAACAGTTATCCTTAATGTTTTTATTTGTTTTTCTTTTTCTGTAACCCCATAATAAACTAACTCCTCATCCCAATTTGGGTTTAAAGTTTTTTCAATTGTTTTTGAGGTTAATTTAGTTGCTTTAATATTACCTGGTATCAGGTGAAATTTAACATATGGATCAGAAAATCCATTACTATCCATTGCTTTTAAATTTCTAGCAGAAATTAAATGAATTACAAGTTTTTTTTCTTTTGTAAAATAAGTTAATTCAAATTGTACCGAACCAAGAACATCTAATAAAATAAAATTATTTTATAAATAATATTAATTATTAAAAAAAAAAATAAAAAAAAGCATAAGGTTGAAATAATAACATAATTAATAATGAACATAGGAAAGGCTAATATATAAAAGTAAGTAATTTTGTCAACTTAATTTCTATCATAAATTAATTGACTTATATTATATACATATATAATATACTTTTTTCCTCTTTTAAATTTTTTTTTCTTTTATAAATGAGTATCTAATTAAATTACAAATTATTTAACAAATTAAAATAAATAGTTACCGACAATAAGTACTTTTAAAATTTTCAGGGAATAAATAAGTATTAATTAATGTGACAATAAATTTTTTTTTTTTATAACAAAACATTTGGTTAAAATGCATATGATATATTGTTACCCTTTTTTAAATATTCATTATTACCTTCTTCCATATAGAAAAACTTTTTTTTATTTCTTTTAAAAAGATTTCGTGGAAGGCAAAAACATCCTATATATGCATTACTAGTATCACGAAAATTTTCTATCATTTTTTCTGCCCCTTCCTGAGTTAAAGAAACTCCATGACTTCTTAAGGAAAATACACTACGATTGGCAGGAAGTCGAGGTCGCTGGGATAAGACATCACCAATTGCATCAATACCAAAACGAGCCTTATTTTGTGTTATTTTTGGTATATCTAATCATTACACAAATATATAACAAACAAAACAACCACTATTTACAAAAATTATTAGAGTAATTTTTTAATGTTTTTTTTTTTAACATAAATATATTTTTATAAAATAAAACTAATTTAAGAAAAAATTAAATTAATTTTTTTTTTCCAAAAAAAATTTGATAAACTTTTAAAAATTACTCTAATAATTATAGTTAACTCAAAAGTATTTTGTGAAATAAATACAATAAAAAAAAAAGATCAAAATACTTACCATCACCTTCTTGATCACTCATAAATGCTGGTGTTGTGGCATTCTCCTTGACAGCCTCCTCAATAGAAGCTGGAATATCATTTGGTGTGACAGCACTACTACCTTTAACTTCCATAACTGGATCTAATGTAAAAAGAGAATTATTATTAGATGGTAAAATATTATCAAAAAAAGAATTTCCTTCACTACATGTTCTTTGACCTAAAGAAGAGGTACTTGAACTGGTTGATGATGATCGAATATTATTTGCAAAAGTTAAATTTATTGAAGGTGTTGATGGTGGTCGGGGAGGAATAGTTGTTGATATATTTTGACTATTATTATTACTATTGTTATAATAATTTTTTGGAGATTGCCTTTCGGGTGTGGCACTTGAGGATCTTTGTTGAAAATTATAAGAATATTTATGAATTCCATTTCCTCCATAACTAGTTGAAGTTTTAGGAGAAGATGAATATTTATATGAATAGTTAGCTTGTTGTAAACTAGTTGATGATGATGGTAAGATATATGTTCCATTATCAGTTTGTTGAGGTAATGTTACAATAGGATATGATGATCCTCTTGAATTTCCTCTTTCAGGTGAATTGTATGATCCTTTTCTTATAGATGAATTAAAGTGTCCCAATTCATTTTGTGATGTTGATGGTGATGTTAATCGCTGAAATTCAGCCCCAGAAATTGAACTAGATAATGTATTTGATTGATGATTTGAGTGATCCGATTGTACAACTAAAAAAAAAAGTCTTATAAAAAAATGTTATTAAATATTGAAAACAAAAAAAAAATTTTTTTTTTTTCAATGCAATAAAGGTAATATTTTTAAGATAGGTACAGCTGAAAAAAAAAAAATAAAAAAACTTAATGGTAAAATAAACAATAAAATAACAACCACATTTTTTTTTTAATAAAAATATAAAAGTAACACTAGATAAATTAACATTTTACAATATCAATATATAAAATGATAGACAAAAAAAAAATAGAAAAACTAAAGAAACATTTAACAAAGTTTGGGAATTATAAAATTTGATACTAATAAATTAGATTCCCAAACTTATTACAAAGAAATTTTCTAGTTATGAACTGACTACTTGGCTCACCGCCTGAATCTATGGACTTTGTGTCCAATGGGTAGTCGTTCGAGACGACTGTCGTCGGATTCTGGGAAAAATCATCTCCTCCAAAACTTGATGGTGTTGCTAAGGATAATCGAGGTGAGGTTGATGGTGTTGAACGGTGACAATAATCATTATCTGAGTCATCTATAAAAGATTTTGATAAAATTAACCATCATTGGATAATTTTTCCTACCTGAATCATATGCTCTTTGTGAATTTTTTCCTTTACCAATACTTCCTTTAGAAATTTTACTTATTGTTGGTAAATTTTGTGATAGTGAATCCGGGATATATGATTGTTTTTGAAGGAAATCTTTTGGTCTATACTGTCTTCTACTAATTTTTTTTAAATATCCTGGACGATCATCTGGTTCTGAGTCTGAAGATGTATGAGTAGCTTCACTATTAAAACTTGAATTACCAACTGGTTTCTCTTTAATCCATGATGGTTGTATCCTTGGTCTAGATGGATTATCTTTAACAAAATTTGGAATACTTCCAACAATAGATTCTGGTGTTGGTGGGTACTGTTTACCACTTTTAGATTGAAAAGAATTTTTATCCATTCTTCCATTACTCATACCAGAGGAAGGACTTTGATATCTTTTTTTATTTAAATCATTTTTAACACTAGTATATCTTAAAAAGCTAGGTTCCTGTTCTTCAACACTGGGTGATGATCTAACAAATGTTGGTAACTCTTTATAAAACCATGCTCCACTTTTTTTCAACATCTAAAAAAAAAAATTGGTTTAATTTAATGAAATAAAATAAAATCCTCACAACTTCTCTGTATTCACTACAAACTTTGCACAAAAAAATTGGTTCCATCTTTTTTTGATCGAAAGTATCAACACCACAACTTCGTTGGCAGACATACTTTCTACAATCATTACACATAGCAGCATAACTTTTTGAAGTAAATAAACCAAATTCTGCCGAACATAGTAAACATTGAGTCACTCCATTTCCAGTTGCTCGAGCTTTTAAATTTTCTAATCTTTCAACCATTTTACTAAAAAAAGATAAATGTAAAACTTTTTTATCTATACATACCCAATACGAATTTGTTCATTTACTTTTCCTTGTTCTGCTCTCTCCAGTACCCGCTTTATATGTTCCTGTTCCTCTTCAGTGATACCAGAAGGTTGTCCTTTTGAAGTAGTTGGTGATTTAATTTTTGCCGTCCTAACACTCCATCCAGATTTTAGTTGTGCACGTAACTGAAGATGCCTATCACTAGGGCACACCCAGGCATTTTGTGTACCACCGATTTCCCAATCATTCATAAGATCTAAAAAAAAATAATAAAATAATAATAAAAAAAACAAAATTTTAGAATTATATTTTTTTATATATCTATATTAATTATGTATTATTAAAAATTAATATCATGTTTTTTTTTAATGTTAATTTTTTTTTAACTACCACTTAAAGTACTGGGAGGTTTTAGTGGTTGATGATAAGAGTCTTGATTATTCATCAAAGATGATGAACTCTCTTGGCGATTAGTATTATAATCATAATCAAAAGTTTTTTTTTCATTAATTGGTGTTGCAGAGAATGTTTGAGTTGATGATTTAGATATTGAATCTTTGGATGTATATGAATTTGAAGTAGAAAATAATAATGATATCATTGGAAAAAATTCTTGATTTATATCACTCATTTTATTATTTCTTTTTTTAATAGTTTTTTTTTTATATTATTAAAATTATAAAATATTTTAAAGAAATAAAATTATATTTTGTAGTGATATTATATAGTACTGTATAAAAAAAATAATATAAAAAATTTTTTTAATAATTATTACTTAAATTATTCTTAAATTAAAAACAAAGAATGACTATTTTCTTTCTAAAATGATAAAGACAAAAATAAAAAAGAGTTAAATTAAAAATTTAAAAATAGTCAATAAAATTGTAAGCTCTAATATTTTATATAAAAATATAAAACAAAAACTTTAAAATATAAAGAGGTCATTTGATAAAAAATACATCTGACATCTTGGTAAAAACTTTTAATTATTTATAGGGAAAATAAAATTATTAAAATAGTTTTATATAAAAAAAATTTTTTTATTACTATATTTGTGATTTTAAAATATCATTATATATTTTATATAGAGTTAAATAATATTTATACAAAATGTATTTCTGACTATAGAAAAAGAAAAATTTTATTTTAAAAATAACAATTTAATGAATATATGGATAGGATGGATAAAAGAGTATAAAATAAAAATTATATTGAAAATGTTTTATAATTTAATAATAAATTGTCTTTTTTAATATTATAAATCTAGATAAAAGATTTATACTTAAAATTAAAAAATATATAAAATTTTTAACTATTTTAATGGTTAATTTTTCAAATTAAATGGATAAATTTCCTTTATATTTTTATTGAGAAAAAAAAAATATTTTTAAAAAATTTTTCATTTTCTCCTACGACCTATGTTATTTAAATATAGCAATAGCGTTGATATAATTTTACTATGTAAATCTTTATGGTCCAATTTCTATAAGTAACTAAAGATGTTTTACTAAACATATTATTTTATAAATATATATAAATAAATATTGGAAAAAAATTAAATTTTATTCAAACTAAAATATATATTTCTCTTACTTTTAATAAGATAAAATTTTATAATGAATAAATATAGTTAAAGTATAATCAAATAATTATATAATATGCCTATTTAAAATCAGTTTCAAAAAAAAAGAATGATGATATCAAAAATTAAATTTATTTTATGATATATAAATTACTTTTAAAAAAAAAATATCTACAATATAATAATAGAACAAGATTAGTATTTTTAAAAATTGAAATTTTTTTTTACTCTATAAATATAACAAAAAAATAAACCAAAAGAGGCTTAGGCATAATTTAAAAAATATATAAAAAAGAAGATTTATTAAAACAAATAAAATTTTTACATTACGAAATTAGAACATAAATTGTTATAAATTTTAAACAACTTTATATAAATAAAATCAATGATATTATAAGTAATATTGAATTAACTTTAAATTATATAGTAAAAATTTTTTTATCAATTGGTTATAAAAAATTTATGATAAAAATAAACTTCAACAAAAATATTTAACTGAGGAATAAAAAATTAAAACATTGAATTAATTCTTTAAAATATAATTTAAATATTTTGTATTAGATGTTTAAAAAAAAAAGTAGTTTAATAATAACAAAAATTAAAATTTTTTTATCATGAAATATTGATTAATGCATTAGTAATATTTAATTATTGTTTAAGACATTAACAAACACGCATTAAGCAATAAAAATTATTATTTCTTTTTATTACCACTATATTATAATAATAAATTATTAGAAATATTAGAGGAAAAAAAAAATTTATTTTATAAATCATTCACAAATATTAGAGGTAATTTAAAAAATGTCCTTAAAAGTGATAACAGAAAAAAAAGGTATATTAAATTTTATTTAATATAAACAGTAAGTATGCTTATAATTAATTCAAAAACTTTTGAAGTTTCTTCAATAATTAAATGTACATGTACTTTAATTATATTTAAAATAGAAGTGACAAAACTAAAAAAAGAAGAAGAAGAAGAAAGAAATAATTTTTTTGTTAACTATAATTACAATTGTAAAGAGTTTTTTTTTTTTTTAATTTTTTTTTCACCATCATATCATTCATTTTTTTTTTGTTTAATATTATTTAATATTCCGTTTAATGATACAAATTTTTTCTGTTGCTATGTGGTAAGTATACATATATACATCCATCCATACTTGTTACTCAATATATAGAAGTAATATTACTTATAGTTAACATGTATATTTTGAAAGTCCTTCTTTTTAATCTTCTTGTTCATCCAAAGCACATAAAAATGATAATTGTAAACAATTCACTAAACATTTCTCTTATCATCAACCTTTCCCAAAATTTTTAATGTAATATATATAAACATATATAATAAATATTTTAATAAAATAAATTAAAAAAAAAACATGACTTTAATTATATGATTAAATAATTTTAGTTAAAAGTTTAAAATTATTATAATAAAATTTTAATATTCAATTTAATAAATAAATAAACTAAACAATAAAAATTGAACAAAATATTTAGATATTATATATGAATAATCAAATAACATATACAATTAAAAAACTTATATTCATATATAATTAAATATTAACATAACGACTTTTAAAATATTTGTACCAATAAATAAGAACAAAATATACCAGGAAAAAAAAAAAATAAAATATGTATATTAATGTATTATAAAATAAATGCAGCATGAAATTTAACTTTTTTTTTATTATTAATATTATGTAATATATAATACGTAATAAAAATATCTCATTTCTGTTAAAGAAATTGTTTAAAGTTTCTGATATATTTAGATAAGGATATAGATTATCATAAAAAAGATTCTAAAATGAAAAATTCTGTAAATATATACATGTCATTTGTTTTTTCTTTTATCTTAGTTATATCCTCTTAAAAGGATTAAAAATAAATAGTATTAAATTTTTTATCTCAAAAAAAAAAAACTATGTAAAATATTAATATTTTAAAAATAATTTCAAGATTCTCTTCAGTTAAAAAAATTTTTTTTTTCTTACTCTATCAAAAATTATTTAATTATGTCATACTTTTTAAAAAAAGTCCATTCCTCCAAACTTTTAGAGTCTACATTTTTAAGTAAGAAACATTAAATGACGTATATATATATATGTATATATATAGCCATACAAAATAACATAACTTTAAAATTAATTTTGCAATTCAGTGTCTGATAATCAAATTTGAAATATGAGTAATTTAATGAAATACTCATTATGACATGTCTTTTAAGCGAAAATAAAGATAAAAATTAATAATATTTTAAAAATTGTACATTTCTAAACTATAATAATAAATTTTTTCAGTTAAAAAAAAAATTTCATCATTAGTAAAATTAAAAAATATTTTCAATAGTCTAAAGGAAAAAAAAAATATAGAAATATATATTTGTAAAATAATTTCTTAATGACAACAAAAATGTTTATTGAAAAAAAAAAAAAAGTTCAATAACGCAAGGATAAAAAACAAGAATTTTAAATATTTGTATATAAAATAAGATTACAATATGCAATTAGATAAAAATAATATTAAATATGAAAAATGATAAATAAATATGATACAATATATTTATTCATTAAAGAACATCATATATATTAATTTTAAATAATTTATGTTAACATTAAAAAAAAATTATTTTACACATATTTATATAGTTTAATGAACAGGAAACTATTTAATGAAGTGAAAATAACTTACCTTTAGCCATATTTATACAAACTAACCCTATTAAATGTAAACACTTTATCTCTTATCTTCTCATATATTATTTTACAAATTTCTGATTATAAAATATAAAATTTGTTGATATGACAATCTATCTTCTGTTTATATAGTTCTATAAATTGATAAGAAACAATTTTATATATAATAAAGGTTAAAATAAATAATAAAATATTATTTCTTTTAAATTGGTATCATTATTATTATTTTATGTGATTTTATTGAAGTGATAGTGTAGGTGTCATAAATAAGATAATTTACATGACCCGTCAATTGAAACAGCAAAAAAAAAAATTAAACATCAAAAATAAAATATATGTTAAAAAAAAAAGTGGATGGTAAATTTTACTAAAAATCTAAAATAAATATTTTTGTATTTATTTTACTGGAACAAAATAATGACAAAATACAATTTGAAGGGTAAATGAGGTGATATTTGAAAAAAAAAGATACACTATAAACAAGCTTTAAGATGATAAAAAATAATTAACAATTCTCCTTGTTACATGATAATATTCTTCCTTTTTTTTTAAGTAATGGTAAATTGATAGAAAAAAATAAATAGTGTGAGATAAAAGAAACACTAGAAAATAAAAGATTAAAATTCTAAATATTTTTTCCTAAAAAAAAATTACTAGTAATAAATTTATAAAATATTTTATTCATCATATAATAGATATAATATCTTATTGCCCTTTTATAAAAAAAAAATTTTAGACATCTCAATTTAAATAATAAAGTGAAAGTTTTAATGAAATGTTTTAGATATGTATAAAAATTTTTAAATAAATAGTTAGTATAAAATTTTTTTGTGATACTTTTATGAACTCATAAAAATTTTAAAGTTTTTCTATTTTCTCTAAATTATTTAAAAATATTGATAGAAAAAAAAAAAAACCTTTTTTGAGAGAAGAACTAAATATTTTTAAAAATATCTCATTTTAAATAGGTTACTTTAATATATTTATAAATATTAAAAAAGAAATTTGGTAATTTTAGATTATGTTAAGTGATATATAATAAATTAGTATACTAACGTTTCATACATTTATGTTGTTCTAGAAGATTATTAATCAAAAATGCATGAAAATATATTTATATTTTTATAAATAATATGCTTCTTACCACAATGTATAAGGTGGTTTTTTATATTAGTAAAAAGAAATAGATATTTTAGAATCATATTACCTTTATATTTTTATATAAAAATATATAAAAATAAATATATACATATATATATTTTAAAAATTGACAAAAAAACAAAAAAAAACAATAATAAATCTTTATTTTTTTTTTGAATATCTAACTATAAAATATAGTGTCTTAATTTGATAAAAGGCACTCTTATTTCTAATATTAAGGTGTGTTTAAAGAAATTAAATTATAATGACAACTTGAAAATAAATAAAAAAGATTTAAAACATAAATGTACATATTTTATATATATAATTTAAAAGCGGTGAAAATTAAAAAATTAAAATTATTTTCAAAAGAGTAGTAAATTATATTTCCATGAAAAAATATCTAAAAAAAATGAAACACATTTACAAAGAAAAATTGTCTATATATTTGTACTTTTACAATATAACAATTATATTATTTTGTTATCAAATAATTTTAACTTTAATCCTGTAAAAAAATCTATTCAAATTCAAAAGTATTATTATCTTGATTTTGGGAGTAATAAAACTTATTTAAATAACACTTATTTAAAAAAAAATAATTTCATTTTTTTATAGTTATAAATATTTAAGCTTCAGTAAATTGAAATTTAGCTATTACTTTCGGATGATTAAACAAATTAAACTTCTTTACAAAATACTATTTTTATGTAATAACAAAATAGCATAAAAAAAAAGAATAAAAAAATTAACTTTTTTTCTATTTATAAAGTTCCTCTCAATAATTATATTATTTAATGATATAATATTAAATACCTTATTTATAATATATATTAAAATCTCACCAATTAACTATAAATTTGGGAAATAAAAAGAATATTACGAATACCATTAAGATTTTTTTGAAGAAAATTAAAATGTAAATTTAACGATAAATTAAATTTTTATATATATAAAAAAAAGAATTTTAATCAAAAATAAAACATCATTTTATAATGTTTTTTTTTTCTACCGAAGGATAAATAAAATTTTTTTTTAAAATATTCCTATGAAATTTATTACATTTTTAAAGTATTTTCATGAATTATATTATACTTTTATAATAAAATTGATAAATACACAAAAATAGTATTAAAAAAGTTACTATTAAATCATTATTTCTTTCTTACTATGTTTAACTTACTTGTTTTTAAGTGCAATACTGTTAAACGATTATAACAAAGTTAATTATATTTTAAAATCTTATTTCTTAACTAAGATATCCTTAAGACATTAAAAAAAAATAATTAAAATTCTTGAATATAAAGATAATTTCTAATACATATTTTAAACTTTTATTTATAAAATATTTAAAAAAGAATTCTAATGAAAGCTAACTTTTAAAAATATTTGGAAGATAACAATATAATTAAAAAATAAATCATGTAACTAGGGAATAGATATTTGTGAAAAAAAAAAGAAAAATTAATTTTTTCTTTGTTTTGTACTAATGACAAAAAAAGTTACATACATTATAAAAAAAATATCAATATATAACATACATCACCACCTCTTTTGATAATAATTTTTATTTTATCATAATAATTCATTCTAAAAGAAAAATATTTTCAAAAAAATAAAGAATAATGTATTAAAAAGTTAAAATAGAAGTTATAATTATTATTGAAAATTAAAATATTATTAACAAATTTAAGTATTATTTAACAATTATTCATATATAATAACTATTTCTTGTTGTGACGCACTAACTAATAAAAGAAAAACATCGATAAAACTTTAAAAACTGTCTATCAGAATATGATAAAAATAATTACACTGTTTTTTTTTCCCAAAACTATATATTTATTATAAATTTTTCCTTTAAGTAATGTGAATCTATTAAATTACACAATATTAATTTTAACACATTGACATACATATTTTTTTCCTGATAACTTTACAATTTAAACAAAAAAAAAAAAAAAATAATAAATTTTAATACAAAAAAATGTTTGAGAAATACAATTTATTCCTTCATTAAATAGTTTCCTTTTATTTAGAAAAGTTTTTATTTTTTTTAAAATTTTTATATTAAAATTATAAAACTTACCTAATTTACTGGGATTCTGTGAATTGAAGAAAGCCTTTGACAACTTTCGCACTAAAATGAAAGGAGCTTGAATTTTGTCAAAATCTTCACCAACAGTCATTTTTCTACTATTATCTTTAATTTTCATAGCCTCATCATTATTCAGAGACCATGGGGAATAAGCATAAGAATAGCTTCTATTTTTTTTATTTTTTTCATTAAAAATTGCCAATGTCAATGATGCTCTTTTAAAATTTAACATTCCTGTGGCGGTGGAGATAGAAGAGAATGAGGATTTGTGGCTAACATTAGGAGACTCAATACTTCCACCTGTTATGGAAGAAAAAAGTTTATTACATTTTTCTATTTTTTTTCTGGTAGATTCAGAAATTTCTAAATTTTGCATTAGGTGATGCAAAAATCAAAAGATCTAGTAAAATAATTATATAATATATAAATATGTATGTATAATATAAATAAATATATATGATAGGTAATATAAAATAAAAATATTTTTATAATAATAGATATTTAAATATTTAGAAAAAATGTTTAAAAAAATTAAAAATTATAATAAGAAATATAAAATTAATATACAATTGTATGCTAATCACGCAGACATTTAAATAACAATATATAATAATTAAAAGTATGTTTGTTGTTACAATATTTTTTTTATTTTTTTTGCTAATATATATCTTCAAAAAAAATGAAAAGAAAGGTAAATATATATATAAAATATAAAGTTGTTCTATTTATATAAATTCTATTCATCTCAAGAATTACATAAATTTATACTATTTATAGAAATGATAAGACTAAAAATATAAATTTTCTTAGTACTAATAATAAAAAGCTTCCTTCTCACGATTGTACTTTATTTTTAATACCAACAGTTTTATTTTTTTTTAAATAAATGTTTTACATTATTATGAATAGAAATATCCTAAATAAAATATCTTAATATTTTCTTGATAAATTTTTAAATCACCTTGGGAATAAAAATTCATATAATTATACTTCATATAACTGCTATATTATATTAATATATATGTATATAACAAAGAAATATACTTTATTTTTATATTCTTATTTATGTACTACTATTTTAATATATTACTTTTACTTTTATCATTTAAAATAATAATTTTTAAAAAGAAAAATTAATGAAAATAGATAGACATCTTATTAATGTATTTAAACTAAAAACTTTTAAAATTATGATATATAAATTTTTTGTCACATCATTTAACTTTAGGATATTACAATATTATTTACCATCAAAATTTAAAAGGAGAAAAATAATTAAATAAAAAAAAAAAGTTAAATTATAAAAAAAAAGTTTTACTTTTTCTAAATAAATAATATTATTTATAAAATTTTTACTACAAATTTTACCATACACTCAATTTAACAATATAATTAATAATTCTTTTTACATAATTTTTCATATTTAATCACCAAAACCTAATAATATACCTTATATATTGTTTAAAAAAATTTCACATTACCATAAAAATATTCCTACAACAAATAAATATGTATATTAAAAATAAAATTAAGTTGATGCTCAGAAATTTTTTTTTTTTTTAGAAATCTTGATATAAATAATATGTGTTAAAATAATATATATATTTATAAAATGATTTTATTCCGGTGAAATAGCAGTTTATAATATATTAAAAAGGAAACAAAATGCCATATAAACAAGAAAAGTATAGTTTTTTTTTAAACTAAAAAAGTTTTATTTTATTTTTATTAAAAAAAATAAAATAATCAAAGATATCTATACTAATATGATGGTTTTTTTTTGGATAGAAGAAAAAAAAAACTAAATAAGATGTTAGAATGGAAAAAGTTAGCAAAAGTTGTTTTCATTCCTCGACAAAACTTTAATTATCAATATAACAAAAATTAAGTTAAACACTATTAATAAGATAAAATTTAAAGATAAAGATTAAAATAATGATAAAAAAATTTTTTGTCAATTTATAATATGGTTGAATGAGTAATATTAAGTCTAATAAATGATATTGTCCTATTTATATTATAATTCTAAATATTCTAAAAAATAATGATACACTAAATTTGATGGTAAAATAAACATCTATATCTTACATTCTTATATCTTGACATTTTTTAATTTTTTTTTTATCATACTAGGAATGTATATATATATAGATATAGGAGTTTAAAGTTATTATTATACAAAACCATTTCATTGTATAAAAATATTATTAAAATTTTATGTATCAATTTTTTTTTATATAATAACATACAAAAAAATTGCAAAAAAAAAAAATAAGTTATACATATAATAAGGTATTTTTATATAAATTAATTTATTTTAATAAATAGTAAGAAAAATATAAAATAAAAATGTATATATAATATAAATGAATGTCAATGAATTAAATATTTATATATATTACATTAACAAACCTATAATATCTTATTTCTAATATATTCTTAAAGCACAAAACTTAATCTAAAATGATTTAAATAAAAAACTTTTATAAAGCAAAGATGTTTAATAAAAGATATAAAGATTATAGAAAAGATCGTTAAAAAATAGCTTGGAAAATAATTTATTTAATTTGTATACATATGATAGAAAGCAATAATTCTCAGTTAAATAAAAAGAAGAATGTTTTTTTTTATTTTATATAAAAAAAAAAACATATACTTACTTTCTTGATATCTTTATCAAAAAAAAAAAGAATCAAATTTAAATAATTTCATTTCTGGTATAGAACCACTTTAAAAAAAAATTTGTTTTTTTTTTATTGATTTTGTGATAATAAAATGAAATATTTAACTTTATTAAGATTGAATTACTTGTACTTTTTTATAAAAAAAAAAAATTTTTTTATATATATAAAATACGATATTAAAGAAAACTAAGAAAAGTTAACAACTTTTTGCTACTATTTCAAGATAATTAATTTATAATTAAAAAAGTCATTTGAAAATTTTAATCCATTAACTAAATAAAAAAAATATATATCCAACAAACTTATTTTAATTAAGAAAATATATATAAAAATTATATATAAGGTTTAATAAAATGGTAGACATAAAAATAAATGAGAAGAAGTTATAATTTTGGTGTTATATAAAGGTAAACAAAAAAAAAAACCATAGTTTTTATAAATAAAAAAAAAATTAAAAAGTAAGTAACAAGATTATTTTTGTAAACATCCATATGACTAACTAATTTATCTAACATCAACAAATATTACCATACAAAGATTAATAAAATTATTTTGACTTGTAAATTTTTACTATACAATTTTCTCTTTGTTAAAATTATATAATTAATATTCATCAATCTATTATGGTTTGTTTTTTTTTTTATTTGTCTTTTCAAATATTATATTTTATATATATAAATATTTTATTTATAATATTAAACTTATTTTTAGCCTCAAAATATTTGTCCATATAAAAAAAAAAATTTTTTTTTTACATAAAAAACATTTTAACTATTTTTAAAGTTTGTTAAACATTAAAATGATTTTAATAATTTTACCTAAATAGTGCTTCTATTTTAAAATATTAAAAATGAATTTTTAATTATAATAAAGTTTATAACAAAAAAAAAATTAAATTATTTTTTTAAGAATTTACTTTTAATAATTTGATAAAAATGTTACTAATAACAATAGACAGATGGAAGTAATGATATTAAGGATAATGTAAATGGTTTGATAAAAAAAGATAAGATATTTAAAATTAAATTGAAAAATTTTAGTATTTTATATAAAAAAAAGATAAAACTAAAATTTTTCCTTTTATTTTTAATATTAAGAGGAATGTTTTTTATTTTATGCTATGTAGTTATATACTTATTCCCATAATTAAATTAAAATTTTAAACATTATGATAAACTTACATCGATTTGTAACACTATTTTTTTTCTTTGGATTACCATCTTTTGATACATTTGATGTTGATGGAAGGTCCATTACTATGGAACTTCCACGACTATGCCCAACATCTGAATTACCACTTCCTGCTGAGAAGTTTGCTGTAACAGATGAAAAGGCATCTGAAAGGTACCCATTACTAAATAAACTTAATGATGATGGTGTAGCTGTAAATAATCTTTTGCTTCTATTAGATTTATTAGATTTTCTATCATTCCTTGATACACTCATTCCTTTACCAAAATTTTCACTAGAAGTTATTATTCTTATAGAATTATTACAAACTTCCTGACTTGAAATATTTTCCGTTGTAGGTAATAAAATATTTGGTGTTAAAGAAAAATTTCTCTCTTTAATATTCAAAATATATGGCCTATCTAACTTTTCTGATTCATATAATAAGTTATAATTTTTTTTACATGAATTTTTTAAAGTAGATTTATCTAGTAAATGGCATTCTTTAATTGATGCAACTGAATGCCTTTTTTGGTTTTTTGAAAAAATATCTTCAATTCTATTATTATCACAATCTTTCAATGTACTTGAATTAGATAAACTATTTTTCTCCTCTATAAATACAAAAAATAATTAGAAAATTTAATATAGAAAAAATTTAATAAATTTTTGATTGACAAAGGCTGTCAAAATTCTTTTTTTAAAATATATCACAAAAGGCAAGCTATTTTTTTTAACAACTTTTATATAAATTATTAAAATATATTATAGATGCATAGGAAAAATTTATATATTATTTAAAAAGATATTAATTATTTTATAAACATAAAAATTTTAATAAAACAATTAAATATATATATATATATAATAAGGAAATTTTTAAATATATGGAAAAACAGTAATAAATGATTAGTAAAAAAGAAATGTGTCCATTAATGGTAACCAAAATAAAAGGAAATAAAAATACAAAAATAATTTGACATGAACTTTAGGAGAATGAACTAATTTTGAATGTAATATTTGAAAACATAAATATATCTGTATCTTTTAAGATAAAAAAGACATATATATATATATATATATATATATTTAATTCAAAATTTATGACGAAAATTTTGGAGAATAATAAAATTAAGCAGCCTGAAGGCATTTAATGAGCAAAGATAGACTTCTATTTATGAAAATAATGAAATACTCTTTTAAAATTATATAAATTCAAAGATAATGAAGTAATTTTTTTTGTTAAATATATTTTAATATTTTGATTAATTTATCATTTCTAAAAATACATTCATTGTGTACTTTATCTATTAGTAAAAAAAATGACAAATTTTTACACTAAGAAAGTATTTTTAATGATATACAAATGAATTCATATAAAAAAAAAAAACTTTATGGTTTGGTCAAAATAAATAGAATAACTTATATATATATATATATTACATGACATAATTTTTCATTTAAAAATAATAATTTATTCAAAATTGAAAAAAGACATAGAAATGTAAGTATAATAAAATTAATAAAAATAACCACAAATTTTAAACACAAATAGAGGAGCAAGTGTATATATAAATAAAATTCATTGACACTATATTAAGATAATTGTAAAATTTTATATTAAGGAATATATAAGAAACAAAGTTATTGCTTGAAGAGATAATTTCAAAAACACACACTATTATTATTCTATTGGTTTTCAAAACTAATATATCTTTTTTTTTCCTTTTTAACTTAAGAAACAACCACAAAAATGGCAAAATGGAACCAATAGAAAAAAATATACTAATATTAAATAATATATGGTTGTTACAATTATAAGGTTAACATTAGTCCCACCCTTCTTAATGGAACAACTTTTATTTTCTATTCTTTTAGGTATTTTATATATATGTATTTTAATTAGTCAACCATACTAGTTTGATATTTAAAAAATAAAGGTTATAATAATAATTTTAAGGTATATGAAAAAAATTTGTTCTTCTCAAAAAAAAAGGAAAAAGAAAAAGATATTTAAAAGTAATTATCTTTTTTTTATCAATTAACTTACCACTTTTATGTAAGTAATTTTCAGATGCCTTCTCAATCTTTTTTTCCTTTAAATGATATTTCTTAAGAAAATTTTTAAAAAATCTTTTTTTTCCCATTTCATTGACAAATTCTTTTTTTATGTCTTCCTCCTCCTGAGTAATATTTTGATTTAGTAATGTATATTCATGATAAATTGGATTTGCTTTAGCAAGTTTAGCAAATTCTGGTAATGATAAATATGTATGGCGAGGTGGACTATCACCAAAAATAAAGGCTAATTTTTTACCCCCTTTTGAACAACAACAACCATAATAACTACTACATCCTCTTATACACCTATTTGGTGTATGTCTTAACATTTGTAGATAATTCAAACGTGATGCTTTGTCAGATGATATTGAATTAGTTGATTTAACATCACTACTACTTTCATCCTCCATCTTTCCATGATTATTTTTTATTCCTAGTTTTTTACATATTGCAGATATTCTTTTATTCTTATTAAAATTTTTAGGACTATTTTCAGTAATCATATTTTGTAAATTTACTATATTTTTAGTGGATAATTTTTTAAATGAAGTATCATTAATTTAACTAAAAAGAAATCTATTCTTAAAAAGATATAAAAAAAAATATGTATAGTATAATAAAATTTAATTACAAAACAGATAATTATAAGATGCTTTATTTTAAAATTTTTTTAAAATAAAACAAAATTAAATTTTATAAAATAAAGCTCCAAAAGAAAAAAAAAAGAAATACATTGGTTCCAGAAGACTGATTTCATTAGTAAAAAAAAAAGAATAAATAAATATAAAATTAATTAATTAATTTTTTTATTTTTTTTTTAAATTACCAAACAATTTTTTTATAAATCTTTTTAAACAAAATATTTAAAAATATAAAAAAAAATGACTTTTTTTTAATAGTACATTTTGTATCACAATAGCGTGTACATAAACAAATTGCAATAGAGATAAACAAAAGTTTAGATCTATTATTTAGAATTTTAAACTTCCGTCCATACAATTGTAATTTAGATATAATAAGCTAATCACACAACCAAAACTTTTTTTTTCTTCTCCCTTGTAATAACAATGGAAATTCTCAAAACTACTAATTTTAGTTTAATTCTTTTAATGTTATTTTCCTTTTCTATTATTTCATTTCTACTCTCTCATAACTTTTATATATAGTGATGATAAAGAAACATTTAATATACTATGTAAATAGAAAAAAAAACTTATACATATTATATATTTCATATAAAATGTATAATTTTGAAAAAAAAAAGTTACTTTTTAAGAAGGAATAATTTATTGAATATAAATAAATTGATGATAATCATTTGGTAAATGTAGGTATTTATAAATAAAATGATGTCATAGTTAAAAATTTTTATATTTTTATAAAATAATATAATTTAAATGTTAAAAATAGGTACATTCAAGTCTTGATTTTCTTAACAATAAAATAAACTTTTATAATAATAAAAAAAAATTCTCATATTATATTTCTTTAAAGTGTTAAAACTTCAATAACCTTATATCTTCATATAAAAAAAAACTAACAATTCATTAAAACAAGTTTAAATTATTTACAGTATATTACTATTAAAAAAAAATGATGTTATATTTTATATCAAAATATTTATATTAAACATTTTTTAAAAAAGAGATAAAAAAAATTTGCATGTATAGGAAAAAAAAAGAAAAAATGGCAATGAATTAATCTTCAGATAAAGAAGGGTTTTGTAAGTCTTTAATTATTTTAAATGTTTTTGACAACAAAAGTTAAAATATTTTTTAAGAATATAATAGAAATATCTTATAAATTATCAATGTTAAATTTTGTTTTTAAAAATTATCTATATACACTTGAAAATAGATATATCATTGTTTTTTAAACTTTTTTTTTTATCTTTTAATTAATAAAAAGGTTATTGTAAGTATAAATTTAGATGTAAACAGTTTTTACAATAGAAAAAGTATATATATATATATATAATATAAAACTAAAAATATAAATTTATTTTTTTAAATAATAAAAATCATTTTTTTATGATATAAATCAAAAAAGCACAGATGCAATTTATTTAGTTTTTTATATTTTAAATATATGAAAACTTTTTTACATGACATCTATTATAGGTTTTAATGGCAGAAACAATTTATCATAATATCTTAAAAGCAATTTATTAAAAAAAAGGATAAAAAAAAATGAAACCAACAATTAAATGCTTAATTTGTAATAAGCTTTTTGATAATATTTGTTAAATTTAACTATAAAATAAGATATAAAAATTTAATTTATAGTATACATAATATAGTAAAATTAACAAAATTTTTACTTTAATTATATCATTATTTTTTTTATATATAAGAAAAAGTGACTCATTAAACAAAATTATTCTTTAATTATAAAAAAATTAGGTATTACACTTTAACTTATATAAACTTATTTATTTCTTATGAATATTTAGCTAAAATTAGAAAATATAGATAAATATAAAATACAATTATTTTAATAAGGCGTTTAAATATTCTAAATAATATATATTATCTCTTATATAAAAAATTTATAATAAAGATTACACCTATTAACATAGCAAATAAATAAGCATAAATATTAAATATCTCTACAATGTAATCAGTAAAAATTAATATATATATCATCAGAAATCTGTCAAATTCATCCATAAGAATAATTTAAATTAAAGAAGACTTTAAAGATATTTTATTAAAGTTAAAATAGATTATCTTGATAAATTAATACATAAAATAAATATTTTTATAATTTAAAAATGTTAGTAAAACAATTTTTATGATGTAATATCCTATATCTATTAATATTGTTATTTTTTTATTCAAAAAATATTTCGTTTAAAATATTTTAAGATAAAAACAAAAAAATAAAACATAATATTAAATAAAGTACAAAGCCATAAAATTATATGACATTAGAAAAGTATTCAGATTTTTAAAGATTCCTATAATTATAAAATATATTTTTTTTCAATTTTATTAAAAAAAAAACTTTAATGCAATGTTATTTTTTTTTATTGCAAAAAAAAAATTATTGTTTTATGAGAGAAGTAACATTAAAATTTAATAATTAATTAAAAAAAAGAAGTTATAATTGTAGAGTTTTCATAGATATATTATATAATTTTAAATTTAACATTTGAAATAATAATAAATATTTATAATATTTCTTATTATCTTTATTATAAAAAAGTTGTTGGTTCTTGAGATTGATACAATAAAATGAAAAATATAAATGAAAAATTTCTTATTAAAAAGTTTATTTCTTAAGAAAATATCAAAATACTATTAGAGGTATGACAAATTTTTAATCATTTTATATGCCATTTTAACTATTTCTTATTAATAATATGTCATATATTATAAAAATTTCTCATCTATAATTTTTACCTGATATTTTGTTTAAAATATTTATACACATTTAATGATACAACTATGAATAAAAAATTACTAATACTTAACTTTTTTCTCATAAAATTGTTTTGAGAAAGTAAACTTTGGTTCTAAAAAAAATAGATAAAATTTGCCATTAAAAATTTATTACAAATAGTGGGAGTATTAATTTTTTTTATAAAAATATCTTTACCACAAATAATCTACTCATTTTTATTAAATTTACCCATATATCTATGAATGACATTTTTATTAGAAAAAAAGACAAAAATTGTTAAATAATTAATGGTCAAATCTTATTATTAAATTTATTCAAAATATTAAATATTGATAAAATATAAAGTACAAAATGGTAAAAATAAACTTTTATTACAAGAAATAAATATACAATCAAGTGGTGATATATTAAATATTAGTATGATATACCATACCTTATTATTATTTTTTTTATATATATTATTATTTTTACCCCAAAAAAGATGACAAATTTAACATTCCATTAAAATATCATATAAACTAAAAGTTTATCTTTTTTTTTTTACTGCCTTTTAAATATTTTATAAAGATCTTAAATATCATATTTTTGGATAAGGTTAAAAAATACATAAATTTTTCAATATATTTATATTTTTTTAAAAAAAAAAAATTTATAAATAAAACAATTTATTTTCAATATTAAAATTGAAAACTGTAAAAAAAAAACATATATTTTATTTAAGAAGATAAATAATAGGCCTAACAATCTTTAACAGTCAAGGAAGGATGTCTGGAAACTTTATAAAAACATTTTTATTTTTAAATATTACAAGTATTTTTAAAGTATAAAAATTTTTTTTAATTATTTTTTAAATATATATCAACTTTTAATATTTTCTTAGAAGTTATTAAATATGTTTAATACAATTTATCAATGTTTCAATATTTTTCAATATTGTTTATTAAATATGATATAGTACATACTAATTTCCTTTAAAAAAATTACTCTTTTTTTTTATTACTGGTACAGAATTTATCTTATGATATATAGGTTGTTGGCATGAAATTTCATAAGTTATTTAAATATACTATATTTCAAGTCATAGATTTATTGATAAGAAAAAAGTAACATTGGGTACATTTTATGACAATGAAAACAAAAAAAAGGCATAAATTTGATTTTTATGTATAACTTTTTCATAGGAGATTTATCAAATAAATGTATATATCAATTATCAATTTTTTCAAATATTATTTTAAATATTCAATAGTTTAATAATAATAAATTTAAAAATTCATTACAATGATATTATTTTAAATAAGCAAAAAACATAAATTAAAGTGTGATAGAACTTAGTAATATAAAAAAGTTTTAATTCACCTTTAAAAAAAAGGAATTATCTTTTTATCATTAACACAAGAAAAATGTGACTGTAAGAATAATATGTGTCTTAAATAAAAATATTAATAAAAAAAAAGATAATGACAATAAAATCAATTTAATAATCAGAAAAAAAATTTTTTTTTTATCACCTACATGTATATTGCTATAAATATTTAAGAACATTCTTAATATTTAATCTTATTACATTAAAATATTTAAAATAATTTTATTAATATTTTTTTTTAATATTTAAATTACATTATAACTAAATATTAAATATGTTTTTAATAACACAATATAAAACTAATTGATTTTAAAACTAACTTTTAACAAATTTTACAAAAAAATATCACGAGAATTAAATGTCACATATATTATCATATTTACAATTTTTAAGAATTATATTTCATATATCTTAAGTTTATTATAATATATTCTGAGATATAACAATAAAAGTTTTTTTTTTATTTAATACAAAATCCAAAGTATGAAAAATAGTTTTTAATTATTGAAAAATTATAAATTATTTTTTATATTTATTTGTAATAAAATATTCAATTATATAATAAAAAAATTAGATGTTGAAGATAAAAAACAGCTGTGTTGAAAAAAAATTTTTTTAATATTTCTATTATTCCCATAAGTGATAAGATTAAAAATAATCATATAAACATAATATATTAATACATGTATATAAAAAATTTTATTAAAGTTTTATAATAATCAAAAAATATTTCTTACTTTGATTATAAATTTTTTCCATTTAAATAAGTATTTTTTAAAAAAAAAATGTGCTTTATACTGGATTAAAAAAAAATATAAACATTAATAGTAACTACTTTTTTTTACAAATAATGTATTTTAAAATTATTTTAAGATATTTAAATATTACTTTTACCAACAAAAAAAATTTTTATTAAGCGTAATCTGATATTTTTTTATGAAAAAAAAATAAGCATCTAAAGATTTTATTAGATGGTAAAAAATATTTTTGTCATTATATTTTGATAAAACTTTATCAATTTTCTCCTTCCCTTATCTTTTCACATGCATTTTTCTCTCTTTTACATGCAAAGAGTATTTCATCCTGATTATAAGAACCATTTTTTTAATATATCTTCAAATTTTTTCAAAAATTGATATATTCTTATAAGTTCTATTTTTTTTTTATATATAAAAACAATGAATAATAGAAAGATTATTGGTGAGTCTTCTCATAATGTTATTGAAAGAGGAAATACTATATTTATTGAGAATAGTAATTTAAAAAAGTATGAAATTGTTAGAGAGGTTCAGGGAACAAATAACTATGACTTTCTTCATACACCTTATAGAAGTAGACCACCAGTTAGAAGAGTTTTTCAAATTTTGGAAGCTGATATTAGTGATAATAGTGGTAAAGATATTTCTAAGTGTCTTATTTGTGATGCTCCTAGTAGTGGATTCCATTTTAATGCCCCATCATGTTCAGGTATTATTTTTTATTTTTTTTTTTTTAAATATTTTATTCTAGCGTGTGCTGCATATTTTAGGAGAACTGTTACTTTAAATCGTGTTTATGTCTGTCAACAAAATAATAATTGTAAAGTATTTTACGGTAACTTTTTTTTTTAGCTAAATATAATAGTTATATTTTAGCATTAAGAGTTATTTGTAAAGCATGTAGGTACAAGAAATGTTTAGAAGCTGGAATGGACCGTAATGGTAAGTAAAAAAAAGAATCAATAATTAATATTTATTTTTCTTATCATTCAGCTGTTCAACCACGTCGTGAATGTAATTTTGGAAGAAGAAAATTTGCGTATAGAACAAAAATTATCGAAGCAACTGATCATATGGAAATTGAAAAGTTAGAAGAAGAGTTTAATTCAAATGAAATTAGAGAAAGAAATATTATTGAAGTTAAAAATGATAATCATGTATTTCCTGTTTCTAATTCAAATATATATTTAATACCCCAAGATAGTATTTTAGAAGAAGAAAATAAAGTTTATAATGAAGATTCTCAATATTTTGGTAGTCAAACAACAATATCTTCAACAGTGCATTGTTACAATCCTTTTTATAAATTTGATAATAATTGTGTAACTAATGATAATTTAAATCTTCAAATCTGTTCAAACACTACACCTCCCAAAAATCAACTTTATAACACTGTTCCCGGTACCATTAATAATTATTTCAATACCGGATCTATGATAAATCAAGATACATACTCAGTAATACAAGATCTAATGGAAGAAGAAAAAAAAACAAGAGAAAGAAGGAGAATACTTTTTTGTTCAAAACCAAAATTTGATGAACTTTTTAAAGAAAAAGATGTTTTAATAGCATTTACATCTGCTGACATAAGACCAATGAAATTTTCAAGAATTAGAAAAGAGTTAAGATCAATGGTTTTAATAATATTTGAATGGACGAGATCAAGAACATTTTGGAAATATTTAAATGTTAATGATCAAATGTGTCTCCTAAAAAGGACTGTCCTCCATCATACAATACTTGATCCAGCATATTTAACAGCAAAAATTGGATATCCATCAAAATTTATTATGAGTAATGGAATGTATGTCTCAATAAATCCTGAAAAAAATATTGAAGGATGGGAAGATGAACCTGAAATTAATAGTTCAATGAAAAAAAGTTTATATGTTTCATTGATGAATCAAGTTGTAGATAGTCTAGTTCTTCCACTTATGGATCTTAATATATCATCAATAGAATTAATATTTTTAAAAGCTTTAGTTTCATGGAAAAATAGTGGATTACATGTTCTTAGTTCTGAGGCAACATATTTTCTTGGAAAAGAAACTGAAAAAATTTGTAAAGAATTATATAAACATTATCAGATGCAAGGAATGAAAGAGGATGAAATTTCTACAAGAATGGGTAATATATTTTTGTTAATTGGTAATATTTATGTAAGTTTTTTTTTTTTAATATTTACATTTTTTTTTAATAATCATAGACACTTGGAATGCATACAATTGAAAGTCATGTCAAAATTTCTTTTTTTGATTTATGGGAATTAGATTCAATGATCCTCAGACTATTCAAAGATTAATGATATATTTTATTTGGTGATAATTTTGAAATAAATAAATCCTAAAATTAACAAAATAAAATAATGTAGACATTTTTACTATCAAAGCTTATATTTAAAAATTATCAACAAATAAAAAATATTCTTTTATATATTTTAAAAAAATACAAATTTTAATTTTTTTAAGAAAATTCTTTCAATATTTACTTTGTTATAAATAGTTATAATAAAAAAAATCGATTATATTTTTTAAATTCAATTTGTTTCAATAATTAACTCTCCACATATAATAATTTTTTTACTCACTATACACAATAATGTCCCATTTATTTATAGTGCTTCTTTAGCGAAAGATTGAGAAATAGTTGGAATTATGTTTTTACAGACATTCCATTTTTTAAACTTCAAATATTAAGATAAAGATTTTTATAGTTTTAGAACATTTTTTTATATATTACTAATAATGGAAGAATATTCACGTGAACCTTGGTATGTTTTTTCAAAAAATAAGCATTTACTATTTTAAAATTTTAGTCCGTACCGTATTGGAGATGATATGGGTAGTGGTTTTACAATGGGTTTGATTGGTGGTTCTATATTTCATTCAATATCTGGTTTCAGAAAGGCAACAGATCGACATAAATTTGAATCTGCAATACAAAATGTTCGTAAAAAGGCATCTCTAACTGGTGTTCAGTTTGCAGCATGGGGTGGTATGTTTAGTGTTTGTGATTGTACATTAGCAGCAATTAGAAAAAAGGTAGTAAAAAAAATTTAAAATTTTTTTAAAAGCATTTTTTTAGGAAGATCCCTTTAATACAATTGCATCAGGTGGTTTAACAGGAGCACTTCTTTCATGTCGTTCTGGTCCAGCAATTATGGCTTCATCAGCTTTTCTTGGAGCAGCAGTGTTGGCAATGATTGAAGGAGTTGGAGTGGTTATTTCATGGTATGCAGGACAGATGCACGACCCAACAATTATGCACCCTCAAGCAGAAGAAGTTTTATAAAATAATAATATATCTTAAAGATAGATTTAGAATATTATTGATAGTGTATTTATGTTTTTATGTACTTTATTAAATACAAAACTTTGTTATTAATAAATAATTGATTTTTAAGTTATTTTTTTCAATCTATAAATATTAACAAACATATGTTAAATATTTTATTTTTATTAAATATCTTTATATTTTACATATACTTGTAAAATTTATTAATAAATATCATGTATTTAAAGTATGTTGAAATATATAAAAATTTATATAACATATAAATTTTATGTTAAGTGATAATTGGAAATGAAGGATTTTGTGATTGAGCTTTAACATTTATACATTTGCAAGGAATACATAAGAAAGTATTAAGAATTTTAATAGCCAATTTTTGTTTGCATGTTAATGTGTCACCTGGTCCTTTAACTTCAAAACAAGAAATATCGCGTGTTTCTACATTCCATAATACCAAATCTGGATATCCAGAAAATAGTCCTCTTTTAAAACTCATTTGATTTATACATAAAAGTGTTAGATTTTGAATATTCATACAATTAATAAATTCCTAAATAAAAACTTTGTTTTAAATAATTTATTATTGACAAACTTACAAAAAAATCACTTGGTTTTTTAAAAATAATACAGTCATCATCTGTATCTTTTAAATGCCAAAAAAGTTTCATATTTCTCTTAACAATTTTATACTGATCTCTAGAGGTACCAAATACAAAAGTATTATATCTGTTACTTATATATACTAAATTTTCTTTAACAAACTCTTTACTTCCTAATAATGGGTGTATTTTAACAAATTCATGATTATAAGGAATATTTGAATCAATTTGTTTATAAACAATATCAGCAAAAATTAAATAAAATGTTTCAATCCAAATTTTATTTTCAAAATGTCCTCCATGAGTGTACTTATTCGTGGACATATAATGTTCCAAAACTGCTTTTTCAACATTGACTAAATATATATTATCATTTTTAGTTAAAAAAAACTGATTTTTAACACCACTACTTCCAGTTTTTTTTAAGATAGGTAAAGAAATTTCTTCATTTTCATAAGTAAACATAACATTAATCTTATCATCAATCAATTTAGATTCTCTTTCATCAATTTCAATTTTTGTAGCTTCCAAAAAATATTTACTAAAATATGATGCATTTTTATAAAATTCTTTTTGAAAATTCATATTACCATTATGTTTAATGTTAATACATCTTCTAATCCAATATTCAGAGTATTTTTTTGAACCAATAAATGGTATTAAGTTTTTGTCTTCTGTTATGTATTGATATAAACTTTCAGCAATTTTATATTCTTTGACTTTGACAAATTTCTCAGCAGCAACATAAAAAATAGAACAAACAATTGAAACTCTTGTGTATTGTAAAAGTCTAATAGGTACATTTTCACTTAACCATTTTAAAATTTTTTCTGAATCTTCTATGATAGCATTTCCAGCGTATTTAAGAATACTAATAAAAGTTTCTGACTTTACATCATCAGTTAATTGAATTTTTCTTAACATTTCTATAGCATCAACATATTCTATGATATCAATAAAATTATAGTATAATTTAATAATAACAACATCTGAATTATCCATAATATTGTTAAGCATTTGTGATGATCTTGACAAAAATTGCAAGACAATTTTACCCATAATTGAATCATCATTATTACCAATTTCATTTCTTATATCCATTAAATCAGGATAATGTAATGCAATAATTGCACTTATAAGCTTATGAACACTAGGATTAAATTTATAAATACCCGATAAAATATCAATAGCACAATTTTTTATTTCAACACCAACATTTTTACCCATTAAATTACGTTGTTTACCTATATTAATAATATCATTAGATATTTCTAATCTAGTAAACTTCATTTTTGTTTTACAAAATTTTTTATGTAATGTATTAAGTTCTTTTATTGTTAACATTTCAAGAATACTAATTAAAGTAATATCTTCACTTTGTACCACAAAAGCTAAACCTTTCTTTAAAAATTTTTTCATAATATTATTCATTTCAATTTGTGTTCCAAAACCATTTTTACTTTTCAATGTATTTAATGAAATTGGAGTAGAACCTTTATAATAAAAAGTTAATAGCATTGCCAATGAAATATTATCTAATTTAATTATAGATTCAATAATTAAATAAAATGGAGAAAAATATTTATTTCTAGTTTCAGAGTCAAGTTTAACAAGAACATTACGTAATATTCTTAAAAAATGATAGCAATCTAATCTTTCATGTTTTTCAAATAGTCTTTCATTTAGTACAATAATCATATCATTAAAATCCACCATTATAGAAATTTAGATTTTTAATTAAAATAATTCTAAAAAAATCAAGAATTAATAAAATACTAAAAAAATGTACTATGATATTTTTTAAACCTAAGTAGAAAAAGCGTGGAATTTTGATTAGTAATCGCATACTTAGATTTAATCTAAAAAAATGTTGTGACTTTTTAAAAAAAAAAAGAAATATTAAAGACATTGAAATAAAAAAATACTCTTAATAATAATATTTTTAAATAATATATTAATTTTTTAAAAATGCATATAATTTTTATACAAAAATAAATAAATAAAATTTAATACACTATCATGAATAGATCATTATAATGTGCTTTAAATATTATACAATAACTTTCTAATTATACTCAAACTTTATGTTTTGAAAACGTCTCAAGATGCCAAAATTATAATAGTATAAAAATGCCAAATTTAAAATGACATAAATATATAAAATTTTTGAGTATGATTAAGAACTTTTACTTCTTATTTCCTTTCATTCATAACAATTATTTATCAATGACGAATATAATTCAGTAGCAATTATACTACTATTATGCCCCTCTTCTAACTTACCTTTTGTCTTCAAATTCATTTAAATTATTGAAATTAATTGTTAATTGGAACGGAAGATTGTATTCATTAATATAACAAATATATGTTTTTTGGGTTATCATTTAATAAAAATATTTTTAATCATATCAATCATTAATAATAAACAATTTCTTTAAATACTACAATTAAAAAATTAAGAATGATTAAACTAATAAAAATTGGCAAAAAATAAATTAATAAGGAAATGAAAAAAGTTTAGATAATCTTATTTTTGTGAAACTTTGATATTAAGAAATAATAAACTTGTGCTTTTACTTACAAAATGATCCACATAGAGTAGGATTATCCTATTTTCACAAATATTTATTATTATTTATTTATAATTCATACTAGTTATTTATCATCATATAACTAATTTCACTTCTACAATTTTATCAAAAAAACACTTTATCGTTTCAACAGAACATTTAAACTTATGTTTTAAAAAAAAAAACTCAACCCTGTAGAAATAGAAACTCTACAATAAAAATGGACTAAAGAAGAACAAAACAAAATAATCGTCCATGCTGATTTATTTATTGGGAAAATGATTCTTTAAACATATTTTTTTTTGTTGTTTTAATATTAATCAAATATATGAAACTTTGAACTACCAGTTTAAAACTTTGAACTTTTAGAATGATTAGTATTTTAAATTTATTTATAACAAAAAAAGAATAATTTTCTTTTAAACAAAAAATTACACTTTATGGATTTACATATACAAAGTTGACAGACCTTCTCTTCTCATCTTTCTTTTTTCTCCCTTTCATTATAATATTATTTTTAAAGATTATAGTTTTAATTAATTTGTTTTTAGTAATCAAATAAAAATAAATTTTTTTTTGTTTTAAAAGCTAAATAATTATTAAAATTTTTAAAAATCCATGAAAATACTTATTAATAAAAGATATATAGTTTTTAATTAAATTATATTTATTAAAAATTATCAAATATTTTAAAATGTATTTTTTTATAAAAACAATTTTATATTTACAATTAAAAACAAAAAAATTAAAAAAAAATATATATATATATAAAATTCTCCATAAAGAGTGTTATTTTAAAAAAGTGAGGCAAACAATTAATCAATTTCTTTGGAAGACCAATATTGGTATAGTATATTTTCTAACTTAAATGTGGAAAGTTTTATAAAAAATTTTATAATTTAGTTTAAAAAAAATGAAGCTTCTGACTCATAATTTATTGTCATCAAGACTTCTTAAAGGTGTTCAAAATGGATATCCATTAAAATTGGAAGTTTCAAATGTTCAGGTATGTTAATAAAATAAAAATATCCGTTTTCAATTTTTTTTTTAAATAGAAAACACCAGCTAAATTTGATGAGGAAACTGTCAAAAGAATGTATTGTAAAATTGATTATGAAGTCTTACGCCAAGCAGCAGAAGCTTGTGGTGAGGGAGATATTTTACCTAAAGAGGTACCTGAAGACTTTTATACAAATAGAGATTTCCTTGAACGAGTATGTTTTTTTAATATTTATAGAAACGTTAACATTCTTTTTCAGGTACATACAGCATTATATGAATTAAATGTAATTGAAGGAAAGCTCATTTGTCCAGAAACTGGTAGAGAATTTCGAATAAAATTAGGAATACCAGATATGACAGTAAATGAAGATGAATGTGCATAGGTGAAAATGAGATATTTAAATACTGAACATAATTTTGACTATGATTTTTCTTTTTAACAACATTTTTAAGTAATATTTTTTATTACTAATTTCATATTTTTTTTATAGTTATTATAGTAAATAAATATTTAATTGTAGGGTTTTTTTTATTTTATATTAACAATCATTAACTTGACTCTTCAAGAAATTTGCCCCAGTTTTTGGAATTATATATAAAAGAAAGTAGTAGAAAAATTGAGTTAATAAATTAAACGGCATACTACAACCTGTTTTTATTAATTTTTTATTTTTTTTCATTAATCAATCTAATGATACTTTTTTATTCAAATTAATATTAAAGATAATAATATTTTTTTTATAATATTTATGAACTAAAAAAAAACAAATTTTTAATGAAAGTTTTGTTGTACATATTTTATATATAAACTTATTGTTCGAAAATGATATTTGAAATACCAAAATTAATCAGTTTTCTATTCTTTCATATTTCGTGTCCTATTTTTAGTCTTGTCTTCTAAAATTTTCGTTGTAATGTAATGAATTATTTAACAGACCGATTTTCATCTTCAAATATTTATCATTAATTTAAAAGGGTCACTTTCATTATTGTCTTATTCCAAATAGTAGTATTTAAGTAAAATTTTGATAAAAAAAAATTATAATTATGTTGTTTTTATTAATATATACAAATTTATTTATTTTTTTTTTATATCCCATTAGTTAAATAATAGTTGCACGAATTTTTAAAGTTTATTTAAAAGTATAATAACTACATAATATTAAAATAATTAAAATATCTTGATATGTGATATGATTGTTCTTTCACTAAAATCTGGTGTGTTTTTCACCATAAATTTAATAATCTTATATTATAAATATACATTTCTTAATAAATGATGTATCAAATAAAATTTATATCTTTTGTACTTTGTTACGCACAGACACCATGAGAATTCAATTTTAACTATATATAAATAAATTTATTATTTTATCATATCTTTTCTCGAACAGGACATAAGTAATAAATCATTTTATATATTTAAAACCACCAGATCCTTTATTTAATAAATTAATTTTGTTTTTATTTTAGCAATATTTTTATTTCTTGTTACTTTTAATAAATATTATTTATAATAATTAATTAAAAGAAGTTTTCAATTGGAAAAAAAAGTAAATGCATTTTATATTTTAATTACTTTAATTTACTATAATATTTTTTTTAATATTAATACAATATTTTTTTTTTAGTGATGGATTCTACATTATTTGGATTAAATGATTTTGATATATATAGAAATAATAACTCTGATAGTTTACATTCGAATTACGTATATAAATATGCCTTACCTTTTGAAAAAATTGAAGATAGAGTTGAAAAAACAAAATTTTTTCAAAATTATTGGTATCATTCAATAACAATTTCAACTTTATATTTTATTGCTATTAAATTACTACAAAAGGTAATGAAAAAAAGAGAACCATTTAAACTAAAATATTCATTATTTTTGTGGAATTTTAGTCTAGCAATTTTTTCTATTATAGGAACTATAAGATTTGCTGAAGTAAGTCAAAATAAATAAAATAAAATATTTTTTTTTAGGATTTTCTTTATAATTGGTATACTCATGGTTTTACATGGTCAATATGCCATTCATGTAATCCTGATAGTGTAGCAGCTTTTTGGTCACTTGCTTTTTGTATTTCTAAAGTCGTAGAATTAGGTGATACATTATTTATAATTTTACGTAAAAAGCCATTAATATTTTTACATTACTATCATCACGCAGCTGTCCTTGTTTATACAGTTCATTCTGGAGCTGAACATACAGCTCCAGGGCAAGTATTTATAACAATGAATTATTTTGCTCATTCATTTATGTATAGTTATTATGCTATTACTGCTCTAAATATCCGTCCTCCAAAATTTATTTCAATGGCTGTAACGACAATTCAAACTACACAAATGTTTCTTGGTGTTGCTGTAACATTTTATGTTTATAAAGTTAAAACACAATACAATATTCCATGTCAACAAAGTATTCCAAATCTGTATTTAGCTTTCTTCATATATGCAACTTTTGGAGTCCTGTTTGTCAAATTTTTCATTGAAAATTACTTTATTAAAGAAAAACAAAAACAAAAAGGACATATGAAGAAAGATTAAAATCAAAGTGAAACTTAGGAATAAATAAACACTAAAAGTCAATCATTTATTAAATATATTTTATAGCCATAATTTACGTGAAAAAACATAAAATACTTAATTAAAGTTGAAAAAATTTTACGATAAAAGTATTAGAAAATTTTAAAATAAAGTATCACTATATTTAATCACTTTTTTTTATTCACATCAATAAATAAAGAAAAAATTAAATAAACTCAAAACAAGTATGAAACAAAATAAAAGGTAAAATTTGACAAAAAAAAAATTATCTTTATTTTAATATAAATACATTTGATCATTATCATTAATAGATAATAACATGAAAAAAAAAACTCCCTTTACAAATTAATTTCTATTATAAAATTATTTTTATATAAATCTATAAAAATGCGGTTAATTGACATTTGAAAAACTAAAAACGTAACTACTACTTAGAAGTACATTTTATTCATATATTATTCATTGTAGTATTCTATTTTTATTTATTTTTAAATAATGAAAGCATGTACTGCAAGAGGTTTACTTGCTATTGCTGTTATTCTTGTTGGAACTCTTGAAATTTTATCAAGAAAAATTGCTAATATTAATTTTAATAAAAGAACTCATGGTTTGTTTTTAATTTTTTTTTTTAATTTTTTTATATTTTAAATTATTAGATATAGTTAATGTTATTGATATTACTAAATTAACTGACAAAACTCATGTTTATGTTTATGGAGAACAAAAAAGAAAAGGTTTTTTGTTCTTTGATAACATGGGCTGTGGATATTCACGATTTAACTTATCACAGAGTGATATTCTTGAAGCTATAGAAAATATTTCATTAATTGCTACTACTAAAGAAGGGTATTTAGATGTATGTCAAAATATTAATAAACACACATATCCATTACTAGAATCTTCTAAAACACTTATGGAATTGACGGCAGTTTTTGCTGTGGCAAAATTTCTTCTCATAACACCTATCTTAATTTACAATACCGATAGTCTTCGTCTTTTTCCATTTATCTTTTCAGTAGGTCTCCTTCATGCGTTTGGCACAGGAACTACTAATTTAATGATTATATTTTTAAAATTCAATTTTTATGGTACGTCTGATTTGTTAGATATTAATATTCGATAATTATTTTATTTTTTTTTATAGAGATTATTGGGTTGACGAAATACGAGGCCATCCATCTGAATCACTTTCCAATAATCAACACAAATTCATCATACATATATTCAATGATTGTTGATTTTATTTCACATTTACTTTTTATACTTTTTATTTTTTTTGCATGGAAAAAAAGAAATTACGAAATTAAAGAATACGGATATTTATCCTTTAAATTAATTACTTGAAAACTTTCTTTTTCTGTTAAAAGAAATATATAACTTATAATTTAAAAATATATTTTGTATTTAATAATAAATAGACAAATTAATAAAAAAAAAATTTTTAATTTTGTTTATTTTACAAAATTAATCCTTTTTTAGTTTTTTAAATATTAGATTGTGCATAAAAATGTTTAGAAATAATCATTAAAAAAGAATATATTTTAGAAAATGATATATATATTCATTAAATAAAGTTGACATACCACAACTCATATCTTGCCACGAAATCCTGTTTACAACATTCTTCCTTTGGTAAGATGTATTTTCGTACTACTTGGTGATTGAATTTTCTTCTGGAAAATTACTATATTAAACAAAAATGGTAAGTTTTTTCCTAATAAATAAATTATTAACGATAATTTTTCTATTAAGGCTAAACGTACAAAGAAGGTTGGAATTACCGGAAAATACGGTACCCGTTATGGAGCTTCCCTTCGTAAACAAGTAAAAAAGATGGAAGTCACTCAACATGCTAAATATACATGTCTTTTCTGTGGAAAGGTAATTTAAAATTTTTTTATCTAATCAATTAACTTTGCTTTTTTTTAGGAAGCAATGAAACGTACATGTGTTGGTATCTGGAAATGCTCAAAATGCACCAGAACCGTTGCCGGAGGAGCCTACGTCTACAGCACAGTTACTGCAGCCACTGTAAGATCTACTATCAGACGTCTTCGTGAAACAAAAGAATAAACATTATGATACTATCGTTATTGTTAATTATTGTTTTTGTTTACAGAATCTGATGAATAAAGTTGTTAAACAATTTTTTCCATTTATATTTATTACTCATATTATTACTTATACACATTTAAAATAATTATTTAAGATTAGTTTTTATTTAATTGTCAAACATAAATTCCTCATCACTAGATCCTAAATCATTAAAATCAGGAAATTCTATCCGTGCACTTTTTTGTCTTATTTTTTCTTTTTTTGCCAATAAAGCAGCTTCTATTTCTTTTCTTCTTGCCTCATCATCATCAGGATCCCAAGATGCATTACTTTCAGCATCATCTTCATTAGGTAAGAAATCATCTAACTCTAAATCACTATCCTCAACAAAAGGTGATTTTTCTGGAACAGCACTTATTACCGTTTGACAGACTGGAGCCAAAAAATAAATTAAAACATTATCTTCTACAATACGATATTTTTCTTTAACTACACTAAAAACTGGAACTAATGCAGTATTGTATCCCCAAACTAAAACTGGCCATATAACAAAATTATTAAGAAAAATACCAAGCTGAATACTAAGATTTTTTGTATAAATTAATATCATTAAGGTTTGTTTTTTTAGAATAATTTTAGCTTTTTCAACGACCGGAGAAAGCCAATATCCATAAACAATATATTGAACTTTTTTAACAAATTTGTAATATTTATCTTTTGCAGGTTGTCCAATTTTAGAATCTAAAAAATTTGTCAGTAAAGGCCACCAACCAGCAAATAACCAATAATATACAAAATTTTTTGTTTTTATAGCTTTATTTTTCATAGGTTCATACAAATAATAATCTATTTTTGAAACTATATACCTCCAACTATTTTTTAATCTTTCCGAGATATCATTATTAACAGTGATAAATAATTGTTTAGCGCGACAAAGTTGTCGAGAACTATATTCTGATAGACCTAAATATAATAATTATAAAAAAAAAATTACATAATTTTAATATACTAACCTTTTAAAAATTTGAATGTGCAAATATAATATACAGCTGCATATATTTTACTTAGTGGATTTACAATACATACATCTATACTTATGAAAATACCATTTTTAATTTTTTGAGTTGTTTTATTATAAACCCAAACTGGATTAATTAATAATAGTAGTAAAGCTATATATCCCGACCAACAAGCATATTCTTTATCACCTTCTTTTAATTCATTAGAAGAGTAACAAAGTAATAAAAATGCTGTAGTTCTAAAAAAACTACGAAAAGGCCATAAAAATATATGAGCTATTACTGAATTTTCATCTGTTGGTGTCAGTAATATATCATATGACAAAATAGAAATTGCAGCAAATACTAAAATTTGAAGTTGGTAATCTTTTTGAAGATAAAAAACTGATAACCTAAAATGATTGACAATATAATTATATTTTTTTTTCTTATTAATATTTATTCCTACCAAAAACTAGTATTAACTGTAAATAGATATAACGGAGAAAGTGTAGACCTCCATTCAATAATGGCAACAATTTTTTCTCTTACTTTATTATACAAATTTTTTACGCTACTATTCATTCTATATTTTTCAATGCTAGCATATTAAAATGTATAATTAACCTTGGAAGATAAAAATATCTTAATTGTCGATAATATAAAAATATTTAATAGAATGTTTATGTTTATAGAGAAAGGCAAACCTAATGATCTTAAGAAAAAATGAAGTCGCGGCCAACACTTTTATCATAGTAAAAAAATCAAAAAATACACTATATTAATAGATAGGATAATCTTTATAAGATTTAATTTATAAATAATAAAAAAAATGAAAAAGAAAGTTAAAATTTGTTATCTTCGAATTTCTTTTTAGCAACTTTAATTTCTTGATTTGCGGAAAGAAGTTCTCTAACACGACCATATTTCTTTGGATCTCTACTTATAAGATAATGAATATCTTCTAAAGTAATTTTATCAGGTTTTCCGACATTCAAAGCCGCCACTGATATATCCCGTACATAATTACATACCATTATTTCAAGGAGATCTAATGTTTTATCATATGGAACTTTATCATCACCAAAACCATACAACATTTTAAGAAGTTCTTTCTTAAACAAATGTTTTCTATCTTCTGGTTTCATATTAGCATCCTCCTCCTCTTCATTATGAACATTAAACATATCCAATTCATCCATTTTTTCAACTATTCTAAAATAAAAAAAAAAACTATAAAAAAAAAGATTTTAATTGATAAGATGATCTACTAAATTGTCATAAAATAAAAAATATAAAAAAATGCCATAAAAATATAATTATATGTTTTAAAATATTTCTCTATAATTTTTTAATAAATACAACATTAATAAAAAATACAATCTTAATTACATATTTATGGAAAAATATTTATAAAAAAACAAAATGTATATATAATATAATTAAAAGTTTTAAAAAATTT
Organism: Strongyloides ratti; assembly: GCF_001040885.1. Taxonomy (NCBI): domain Eukaryota; kingdom Metazoa; phylum Nematoda; class Chromadorea; order Rhabditida; family Strongyloididae; genus Strongyloides; species Strongyloides ratti. The sequence goes on from NC_037308.1 coordinate 8,807,412, forward strand.
ATTATAGAAATAAATTATAAACTTTTAAATAAAGAAATACAAGTCTAATTTAAAAAAGAATTTATAATCTCATCAGTTATTTATCTATCCAACATGTTTTTTAAATATACAACAAAGTTAATTAAATATATTGGTTTACAATAAAAGTATATATTATTAAAAAAACTATCATATAATTATTATAGTAAACAAAATTATATATATCACATATTTATATTAACAAATTTAAAAACTAAAAAAATTGTAAAAAAAGATCTATGATTAATAACTAAAATTATTTAAAGCTCGATAAAAAAAGTAAGCAAGAATAGAATGATAATATCCTTTACTAATTTAAAAAAGAAAACACTGTCTTTTGTATGTATTTAATTATGAATTTAATATTTGAATGTATATTTACATTTATATGTATAAAAAAATTATGAATTAATAAAAACTAATTTCTTTAGTTTACTTTAATAATTTTTTTCAATTTGATTAATATACATACAACAATATTTTGACAACATCGATACAATATATGATTCAAAAAAGTTTGCATGAAATAGGAGTTTTTATTTATAAAATACAATTTAACTAAAATAAGACGCGGCCACAAATATAAAATATATATTTTATTTAAAAATTATTAAAATAATAAAATTTTTTTTTTCTTATATATTATATAATAATATTTTAGATTTCGAATCAAAACTTATTAAACTAGGAATCAAAAAACTGATTATGGTTGTTACTAAAACAGAGACAGTTTTAGATAATATTTTTGATTTAAAAAAATCTTATGAAGATTTTAAAGATGACCCAAATGTTGAATATATAGAATTTCCCGTACCTGAAAATTCTTTTAAAGAAAGTGATGAAGAAAGAACCCAACGTTTGAAAGCTCAAGTCATGGATGACAGTATTGAACCTTTACTGAATGGTGTTTTTCCATTAGACTTTAAACCAAAGGTTATAATAGAAGAAGTTACTGGAAGACCAATTATTATTGTTGAAGATAAGGTAAAGAATGCAATGAAAAAATATTTTTCTAAAATTATTGGTGATAATTATGATGAAATTATTGAATATTTAATAGGTAATTTTTAAATATATTTACTTTTAAATTTTTAACTTTTTTTTATTATAGAAGTTGTATCAAAGAATGTTGAAGAAATTTATGACTATGAAGATGTTTTAACAGCTATAGGTTTTATCTTTAGGCAATTTGGTTGTTCTGAAGAAGAAACAATAAAACACTGTCGTGTAATTATGTTCATGCTTCATGGTAAAGAAGTTCGTGGAGAAAATGAGTCTAATCAAATTGAAGCTTATCGTCTTAATATGACTGTTGATATGTCTACTAAAGCCTTATCTTCAGATGTCAATACTACAATTTGGAAAAAATCTATCAAAGATAATAAGTTGATTGATTTGTCTAAATTTAAAAATACCAAAGTTAATAAAGATATTGAATTGACTATTAAGGAATCTGAGGCAGCAAAAAGTAAAAAAGAAGTTATCAAAGCTATGGCAACTCAAAGAATCAATCGTAGAGATGCTAAAGGAAATCTTTCTGTAGAAAATGCTTTAGATATTAAAATAGAAGGAATTGATATTTCTTATGGTACTAAACATATTCTTCATAATGCTGATTTATCTCTTATTAATGGTAGAAAATATGGTCTTGTTGGAAGAAATGGTATTGGTAAGACTACACTTTTAAAAATGATATCTTCTGGTCAATTGGTGATACCATCAAATATTACTATGTTGTCTGTTGAACAAGAAGTTGAAGGTGATGACACATTAGTTATTGATGCTGTTTTAAAATCTGACAAAAAACGTCAAGAACTTATTGATGAAGAAAAACTTATTAATGATATTCTTAGTAATCCATCAGAAGATGTAACTGAAGTTGATAAAGATAAATTATGTGAACGTCTTGTTGCAATTCATACAGAAATGGATTTAATTGGTGCTGATAAAGCTTTAAAGGTAGCTGCATCAATACTTTATGGTCTTGGTTTTAGTCCTGAAGATCAAAAAAGGACAACAAAAGAATTTTCTGGTGGTTGGAGAATGAGAGTAGCCTTAGCTCGTGCTTTATTTGTTAAACCTCAATTATTACTTCTTGACGAACCTACAAACATGTTGGATATGAAAGCTATATATTGGCTTGAGAATCATCTTATTTCATGGATTGGAACAATTTTCATCGTATCCCATGATCGTAAATTCTTAAATTCAGTATGTACAGATATTGTTCATATGCATTCTAGGCGTCTTGATCAATATAGGGGAGATTATGATATGTTTAATAAAACAATGAAAGATAAATTAAAACAACAAAAATCTGAGTATGAAGCTCAACAACTTTTGAGAAAACATACTCAAGAATTTATTGATAAATTTAGGTATAATGCTAAAAGAGCTTCCATGGTACAATCGAGAATTAAAATGCTTGAAAAATTACCCATTCTTCAAGATGTTGAATTTGAAACTGATGTCGTCTTTAAATTTCCAGAATGTGAACCACTTGGACAACAAGTATTACAACTTGACGAAGTATCTTTCCGTTATACTCCAAATTCTCCATTACTTTTTCACAACATTTGTTGTGGTTCTCATGCAGATTCTAGAGTTTGTATTGTTGGAGAAAATGGTGCTGGTAAAACAACACTTCTTAAATTACTTCTTGGAGAACTTACTCCAACAAGTGGTATACGTCATGCTAATAGAAAACTACGTATAGGATATTTTACACAACATCATGTTGATCAATTAGAAATGAACATGTCACCATTGGCTTTATTGTTACAACGTTTCCCTAACGCTAGCGTAGAAGAACATCGTGCAGCATTAGGAAGATTTGGTATTGCTGCTGATACCGTTTTTCAAAGTATTCAAACACTTTCAGGAGGTCAAAAATCTCGTCTTGCATTTGCTTCACTTGCTCTTGAAAAACCAAATTACCTTATACTGGACGAACCTACAAATCATTTAGATGTAGAAACAGTTGATGCTCTTGGAACTGCTCTTAATAAATTTAATGGAGGAGTTGTTTTAGTATCTCACGATGAAAGATTAATAGAATTAGTCTGTAAAGAACTTTGGGTTGTCAAAGATAAAAGAATCTTTACTCTTGAAGGTGGTCTTGAAGAATACAAGAAACACGTTTATAAGCAACTTGCTCTTTAACATAAAATTATATTAAATTTGGTTTGTTTGTTAAAAAATAAAAATTAAATATTAGAAATAAATTTATTTATCTAAATAAAAAAATATAACTTAAAGTTCAGCCTTAACATATTTTGGTTTCAATTCCTCTATTTTCTTAACATATTCAGATTTTTCAGTACATCCTTTACATTGTTCACCCCATTTTTCAAGGATATTCTTAAGTTCTCTGACCTTCATTTTATTAAGATTGATATTTGCCCAGTCTATTGGTTTATCCAATTTCAATTCACAAATTTGAGCGTCTTTTGGTTTTAATTTGTTGATACACACCTTATCTGCTGGCATCGAGAATGCCAATGGTGTTACAACATCATTCATCATAGAAGTTGGGGATTCAGGAAGAGCTCCAATAAAGTTACACTAAAAAAATAATAGATATATAATTTAAATATTAAAAAAATCTTACTAATTTATGTTCTTTACCAGTTGTTCCTTTACAATGTTTACGTATAACATCACCAATTTTTTCTTTATTCGATGCATCTGAAGATGGAACTTTTTTCATAGCATCTCCTAATACTTTGACACAAACTTTAAAAAAATACAATTTAAAAAATTTAAAATAACAATTACTCACCTTCACATTCTTGAGACAAAACTGTTGAGAATAAAACTATAACAACAAACACAACATAGGTGAAAAACTTCATTTTGTAACCTATGGAAAAACTAAAAGAAATTATTAATAAACTTTAATTAAAATAATAAATAAAGCTTAAATGACCACGTCATTATTATAAAGTATAAAATTAGAATACCAAAATAATCCACATCATTGCAAATAAATAGAGTACAACTAATTATTATAGATACGAATAAAGGACATTAAAATATCATTCAAACTACAAAAGTTATAAAAAAATTACTGTCTATGTTGCTATAATTACAATTCTTAATTAAAGAAGTTATTCAAATGTTCTAGATAGTACAAGACTAGACAACGCGGTAAAATGCAACTCATACGATCACACTATTCAACAGAATCTACCTCTTACAACGACTCTCTGTATATATTTCTCCATTGCGAGCGCACTTCATTTCAAATTTCCTTTGTTTAACAATCATCAAATAATTTTTTTCTAGTCTCAACGAATCCGTCTCCTTTTTTAGGCTATTTTCTTATCCATTTCACTTTTCTAACATTAATTTTCCCTATTTAACTGGATAAAAAATGAATCAATTGTTGGAGACGTTGGAAAAAACTATTTCTAATAGTATGTTTTTAGTATTTCTTTAAATAACATGTAATCTAATTTCTTTCTTACAGATCCAGCAGACCAGAAATTAGCTCTAGAATTTTTGAATCAAGCCAGTGAACAAAATTTTGTATGTTTTTCATTTTTAATATTGTTAGACTAACTTTATCCCTCCTTTTTTTTTAAGGCAGTTTATATACTTGAATTATCTAAAGTCCTCAAACACACTGGACATCCTAATCATGTTAGACAGGCTGCTGGTATTCAACTAAAAAATTGCTTGGTAGCCAAAGAAGAGGAGACTAAATTACATTATGCCAGTAGGTAAGTTTTTTAAATTAATTTTTTAAGTTTTAACTTATCAAATATTTATATTTTAGATGGTTAACATTACCAGAAAATATTCGTTTAGAAGTGCGTACAAATGTTGTTGAAACTATTGGTACTGAACAATTTCGTCCTTCTGCTGCTTCGCAATGTGTTGCAGCTATTGCTGGTATTGAGATTCCTCGAAATATGTGGCCTGATGCAATAAAAGTTTTGAGTGATTGCGTCTCAAATTTGAATGCTAATGCTCTAGCTAAAGAAGTATCTCTTGAAGCCCTCGGTTACATTTGTCAAGATCTCGATTCCACAGTTTTAGAAGCTAATTCAAATACAATTTTAACTGCCATTGTATACGGAATGAGAAGAGATGAAACTAATGTTAACATTAAGCGTGCCGCTGTAAAAGCTTTATTGAACTCTCTAGAATTTACTAGGAATAATTTCAGTATTGAAGAGCAAAGAAATCACATTATGACTATTATTTGTGATGCTACACAAGATGTTGATAAACAAGTTAAAGTTTGTGCATTGGAGTGTCTTGTTAAAGTTATGTCTTTATACTATTCTGTAATGCAACCTTATATGGCTCCAGCACTTTTTCCAATTTCTATAGCTGCAATGAAAAGTGATATTGATGATTTTAAATTACAGGGAATTGAATTTTGGTCAAATGTTGCAGAAAATGAAATTGCCTTCATATGCGAAGCAGAAGAAGCTAAAGAATCTGGTATTCAACCTACTCAATTCTCTCAATACTACGCTAAGGGTGCTTTACAATACATTTGCCCTATTATTCTTAATGTTCTTGTAAAAGTTGATGAGGATGATGATGATGATGAATGGACTCCATCCAAATCAGCTGGTGTTTGCCTTCAGCTTCTTGCTCAATGTACCGGGGATGATATTTGTCAATATGTTTTACCATTTATAACTGAAAATTTTAAACACCAGGATTGGAGATACAGGGAGGCAGCAGTTATGGCCTTTGGTTGTATTATGGAAGGTCCAGACAAAGCTAAATTAAATGAACTTATTTCACATGCTTTGGGATCGTTGATTGAAACACTTGGAGATTCTCATATAGCTGTAAGGGATTCAGCTGCATGGACATTAGGAAAAGCTTGTGAATTATCTATGGAAATTGTTACAAAACCAGACGTGTTACAGTTATTACTTCCAGCCTTGTCAAATTCACTTTTACAAGAACCACGTGTTGCTGCTAATATATGTTGGACTATATCTTCATTAGCTAGAGCTGCTTATGAGGTAGCTTCGCTAGAATCTGGTGCGGAAGAACCAGAAACATTTGTATTATCCAGCTGTTTTGAAGCAATGGTTGAGGAACTTCTTAAAACAACCGACCGCCCTGATGGAAACATTTCTAATTTAAGAATTGCTGCTTATGAAACATTAATGGAAATGATTAAAAATAGTCCTAAGGATTGTTACTCATCTGTTCAAAAGACAACGCTAAATGTTCTTCATAAAATGGAACAACTACTTCAATTGGAGGATTCTATAGAATCATCAACTGACAAATCTCAACTAAGAAATTTGCAATCTCTTTTATGTGCTACGCTACAAAGTGTCATAAAGAAGATTAGACCCGAAGATACACCTTTAATATCAGATACAATAATGAATTGCGTTCTTCAAATAATGCAAAGATGTCAAGGAAAAGATGTCGGAGGAGTTATGGAAGATGCTTTACTAACTGTCTCAGCTTTAGTAGAATCTCTTGGACGTGGTTTTTCAAAGTATGTAACAGCATTTAAACCTTTCCTTTTGTTATCGTTGAAAAATTACAAAGAAGGTGTAGTTTTCATAGCAGCGTTGGGTGTCTTGACAGACCTTTGTCGTGAATTTGAGAAAGATATTTGTTTCATGCTGGACGAATGTTATCAAATTTTGATCGAAGTTCTTCATGCTGGTGACTCTGATAAATATTTAAAAGCAGATATTCTTGCGTGTTTCGGTGACATAGCTCTTGCTATATCGGATGACTTCAAAAGATACTTTCAAATGTCAATGGAATTACTTTGTTCAGCATCTAAAGCGGCCAAAATAGGTAATTATTCTGACTATGAACAAATTGAATACGTTGAACATCTACGCTCCAGTTGTGTTACAGCATTATCTTCAATTTGTCAAGCATATCCAGTGACTAATGAATTAAAAACATACGTTTTCAGTATTGTAGAGTTAATCGTGTCAATTGGTTCAGAAGAAGACATTCCTGATACCTTACTTGGCCATTCTTGTGGTCTTCTCGGTGACATTATCAAGTTATTTGGTGCTGATCTATTGCCGTTACTTAACAATACCATCCTTGACGATCTCTTAAATCGTGGAAGACGATCTAACAAAGCCAAATCAACGGCAATTTATGCTACTAAGGAACTGAGAAAAATAAAACCTGTATCTTAGACAAGTGTATAACCAACAAAAAAAAACTTTATTTGTCATGTAGAATCAAGTTAATCTTATACAATATTTTCTAATATTCGTTGTTAGTATATGCACAAAGTTCTAAGATATTTTCTCCTTTTTTTTTGGTATAACGCTTTCAAAGATATTATTTATTATTTAGTTTTGTTTTTACTTTTCTAACGAACAACTCATATATATGTATCTATAACAATTTAAGTTTTTATTATCATTTAAAAAAAAAAAACAGAAATTTATTTTGAATTTTACTTTGTTAATTATTCTTTAAATTATTCATTTTTTAATGACAGAAAATTTTGATTCTATCTCTGATATCTCTACACATCTTTCCATTTTCTCATCGTATTCTGTCCATAAGCTTTCTGATAAATCAACATCTTCAAACACTATTCCACTGTCAGCAGCTACTGCGACCCAGTGATTTCTGAAATCAAATGCCGTTGGTTCAATTCCACGACAGTCAAACTCGACAATTGTCTGATATTCTTCATTTTTCTCTGAGGTGTATTCCTTAAAGGAATTACTTATAATTTCTAAAAACAATCACATGTACTAGTAACACTTAATTAAAAAAGTAATTACCTAAGGTATTTTGCCTTCCACATAATGAACATTTTTCAACTAAATGGCATTCACTTCTTCCTTTAGTTGTTTCTTGGGTTTCTTCGAAAACGACATATTTCCATTTGTTCTCCTCTTCTCCACAGCTTGAACATTTTAACTATGAAAGAAAAAACAAATCAGCAATGTTAAAAAAAAGTATTTCAAACTTACCTTAAGATACCATCGAAACGATCCATTATCATCAACATGAAGTTTATCAATTCCATTTAAATTGCATTTTATTTGTAAAGCGAAAACTGGCTAAACATATAATGTTTGTCACATAAAAAAAACTAATTGATAAAAACTTACCATGATTATTTGGTATTAAAGAATGATTTTTTTTTCTATAATAAACATATTTCCAAAAAATTCTTTTAGAAGAGAGTAATTTTATAATTTGACAAATAAAAATACAGTAATTATATTTGATATAAATTATATTTCTAATTTTTTTTTACATGTATAAATTATCCAATAGTAAATGATAAAGAATTTTTTTTTTTTAATCAACGACATCTTCATCATCAGGTTACTAAAGTTCAATCACTAACAAAGTTTTCCCTCTACCCTTGATGCCCCCTACAGTGGAGTCTGAGGAATCATTATTAACCCCTACTATTACATAATATCTTGAAGCTTTAACTATGTCAGAATATATCTAAGTAGATATACAAACATTTCTCTACATAGATATATCTTGAGAAGTAACCTTAAAAGTTTGGCCCTCTATGTTCATACAGTTATAGGAGTAAAAGTATTATAAAATTTATTTATAGCAAGGCACATACAATCAGCTTGACAGTTCTGTCGCATTTTCTTTTTTTCTATCAATTGGCGTTTTCCTTTTGAAGTTAAAGGCGTGTCATGATGACCTGAGCTAGAGGAAACCTTTACTTGTTGTTATGAATGGCCTATTACGTAAGGTAAATGAACAGGTCAATCTAAAAAAATTGCCATTTTATTTCACCTATTCTAAAAAGTGAAAATTCTTTTTATTATACTTTATTAATTGTGTATATGTTTTGATACATTTAATTTGTAAATAATTTCTACTTTATAATATTTTAATTACTTATTTATTTTGATTATGAATTCTGATCCTAATCAGACTACTCTTCAGCAACCTATGTTATCAAATGATTCTAATTTTGTTAATCAAATGTTAAATAATCAGATGTTAAATAATCCTATGATGAATGGTGCTTTTATTAATTTTCCTCAATCATTACCACAATTTCAATTTCCATTTAATAGTCCATTACCTTTTCAACAACAACATTTTCAACAACAACAACAGGTATGGCATAAACTTATGGCACAGAATAATGGAATGGCAATGATGGGACAATTAAATCAAGGAACAGGAAATAATATTCCTCCACAACAAATGTTTAATCATCCAAATATTATTGGTAAAAAAATTGATACTGACAGAGATTCTGGAAATGAAAGTACTACTATGTCTCCAAATAATAGTTCTTCATCATTGTCTAACTCTCCCACATCAATGCCATCAAGGTCAGATTCTTTTTCTATTGCAAAATTGACAACAGACAAAGAAAATATTAATAAAAATAATTGTAATGAGGAAAAAAATATTGAAACAGAAAAAAATATTAAAAAAGAAGAAAAAGAAGAAAAAACTAAGGAAGAGGCAACAATTCATATTCCAACACCACTTAGACCAAGTACATCTTTGACAGAGATAAACAATTCTCAATGTTATTCTAAAACAGATAATGTTACTCCACAAAGACCAAAAGAATCTCCAAAAGGAATGTTTCAAAATAATATTCAAACTCCTAATACGTGTTCAATTCCTCAACAACAAATTATTTCTCCAATATTACCATATCAAATGTATCAATCAATGCCATTACCTCAAAATACTCCGGTAACCTCTTCAGCTCATCATATTCAACAACAACAACAATCAGGACCAATGAATGGAATGTTTCAACAACTTTCAATGCCACAATACTATCCACAGATGCTTCAACAAGGATCTGGAACAGCGTTAGATATAATGAATAGTAGTGGAATGAATGAATTATGTAAAGTTTGTGGTGATAAATCTTCCGGGTATCATTATGGTGTTCAATCATGTGAAGGTTGTAAAGTATGTTTTATTTTTAATTTTAAAAATAATATCTTTTTTATTTTTTTTAAATTTGAACTAGTATGACAATTTTTTTTTATATCTCTTAATCCATTTTGACCTTTATTTAATTGAAAAGTTTATTTTTGGAGGGTTATAGTATCTTTGTATTTTTCTTATATAAGAATACAAAAAAAAAAGACATCTGGATAGGTGTTAGTTATTTAATTAACTCTTTACCTGCCATTTCGTTAGAAGAAAGCTTTAATAGTAAAAAAGTTTGTGTTTTTAAGATGCTTGTAGTAATTAATTATGTGTATAAATTATAATAAGACAATATGTCAGGTCAAATTATTTTAAAATTATAATAAAAAAGATTAGCATTATTAATTAGTTTTTTCTTATTTTTTTTAGGGATTCTTTCGTAGAAGTGTCCAAGGTAAAGGAAGTTATCAATGTCATAAAAAGAATGATTGTATGGTTAGTAGAAATACAAGAACTCGTTGTCAGGCTTGTAGATTTAATAGATGCTTAGCTGTTGGAATGTTAAAAGAGACTGTTCGTGGAGAAAAGTGTCGTAAAAGAAAAGCTAAGGAAGATGATAGGGAAGAAGATATACAAGACACAAGAGAAGCAATGAATATTTCAAATATTGTTATAAGTGCATATAAAGAAATTTTTCCAAATGACATTGTTTTAAATGATAGAAATATTGTCATAATTAAGATTAAAGAATTGCTAAAAAGAATTAGTAATTTTGATGCTGTACCTGAGGCAGACATTGATAAACTGATAAATTATGGGTTAAGTGCATTTTTAATTCTAAGAACGGTGTTTCAAAAATCTGATTCTTCACCAATTATTGGAAACAAAACAATAATAGTAAAAAAATTTAAAAATGGTATAGATTTTGATACTATAGGTGAAGAATGTCTTCCAATATTATCAGTAATTTCAGTATGTCAACCCCACACTCCAAGTTTAGAAAGAGAAGATATTGTAGATGAGTTGCGTATAAAGTTATCAGAATCTTTACAGATTCTTTTACTTGCAAAAGACAATGTAAACAGTTCACTTTCAATGGATGTGTATACTAGATTATTATACAAGATAACAGATTTATATAAATGAAATGTATTAATATTAGCATTATTACGGTTAAAAGGCATAATTGTTACAAAGAAATAATTTTTAAATCACTTTTTTTATTTATACTTTGTGATTAGTGTCATTAATATTGGTTTAATTTAAATAAATTTGTTTTAATATAATTTTTTTTTATTTTAATACTTTTTTTCTTTAAAAATAAAATTTTTAGATTTTTAAAATATAATAATTATTTGAAAGTAAACGTTAGTACAGTAAATTAATTAATTAAAATTATTAATTTTAAAAAGTTTAATCAAAAAGTATTAAATGTTTTTTTATATATAAAAGAAAATTTTTTTTGTAAGTATTATATATTTTTTATACATTTTGAGCATTAATGTTTCCACCAACAGCTTTTTCTCCTTTTTTCCATGATAAAAATTTCAAATAACAATCAAATGCATATGCAACCATTGCACAAAATGCAAAAAACTTAAAAAAAAAGTAATTAAAAGTTAATTTATTTAATTAACTTACACTTGCTATAGCCCACCCTGCACTTAATTTATATTGCATAGATGCTAATGCTAAAGCTGATCCTGCTAAGAAGAAAAACATAGAAAACATAAAACAATATACCATTTCAGAAACAATCCAAGGAACATTGGTAAATTTATCAACAACATGAAATAGATAGAAGATTAAAAGGATTGTTGTTATCATTAATCCAACCGAAGAAACAAAAGAAGCCCAGGTGGCACCATTATAGTAATAGGGACCACCTCCAATAACAGTAATAAATGTCAAAAAGCAAAGTGCTATTTCTATACATTTTAACATTCCAGATAATGTTTTAAGGTAATCCAAATCTAAATGAATACCCGATAAATCTGGTCCACTATAAACAACTCTTGGTTCAGTTTGATATGTTCTTCCATAGGTAACAGTTCTTTCTTGATACATTTTTAATTAGAAATAATTAATTTACTATAACACCAAATATAATTTTATAATAGTATTTAAAAAAGTTATTCTTCCACTAGAACATTAAACAACGAAAAGAAAAGATATTTATTTTGTTAACAATATCAACTTAATCAATAGTAAATTTATTTCCCTCATTTAAAGTAAATTATTTATAAATACCTTAAGATAATTTTGATTTTATTTTGTTTATTTCTTTTTCTCTTAGTTTAAATCATTTTGGTGTAGGCGTTTTCATTTTATTTATTTGATTTTACATATATCCTCTTAATCATTTAACAATATGTAGTAATTTTATTATCTTTTAAATAATAAGTAATGTTACATTAAAAAAAAACTTTATAAATTTCAATACTATGAATTTTTTTTTTAAAATAACAAATTATATTTTAATCACAATTTGAACATAATTTCAAGTAAAATTGTTTAATATTTTTAAAGATTAATTTACTTGAAAAAAAAAATAACATTTGTTAAATTATAAATATTTTATTACAAAAATGATATCTTATTTATAGAGATATCAAATATTCTATTTTTAAAAAAAAATTTTTATGGCCTAGAGAAATAATAATATTTATTCAATAAAAATAAAAAAAAAAAAGTAATCTTCTTAGAAAAATAAAAAATATTAGTTTATAATTTCGAGAATAATTGATGTCAATATTTGTTCAATAAAAATTTTTTTATTATCTATTTAATTTAATAAAAACAATTATAAATTATAAGATAAAATTTTGTGTATTTAAACTTTTCAAAAACTGTTGAAAAAAAAATTTTTTTTTTTGTATACATTGAGAAAGTAATGATAAAAATTTATTTAATCTATCTTAAATAATTTTTTATTTTAAAAATTACTTTTAATGTTATAAGATTTAGTTTATGAAGAAAAAAAAATATTTGATTGTTAATTAAAATGATAAAATTTTATGAAATGCCTTTGATCACATAAATATTCATACATTAAATTTTAAAAAAGCATCAAATAAGGAAATGAAAATTTTATGATATCAATTTTATCAAAAAAAAAATTAATTAATTTTAATATTAAATTTTTATTTGATGGAATGTATACAATAAAATAATAAAATACTTATCTCATGTTTTAAAAATTAAAACTAATTTTTTTTTTATTTTCAATTATTGAAAATTGATTACAAAATATTCTACATTTTGTTAGAGATAAAAAAATTTTTTTATTATATAAAAGTAATGTTTACACCATTAAACAATCTACACCTGTATTTTCTTTTTCATCTCTCATTAATGATTTTCTATCTTGATCTTCTATATTCTTTGAAATAGAAGTTTTTAAGATCTTTCTTTCATTTTCTTCTAACGTCCTTATTGTCCAGTTGCGGTTTGCCCAAAAAAATTGAATAATCAACTTGAAAACCGTATTCTCAGCTTTATATTGTGTAAAAAGTGCCATAAAAAATGCTATAAAAAGGAGAACCGTAGAGATGAGGACAATCAACTCAGCTTCACTTAATCCTGGAGCTATAAGCATAAGTTTACTATTTACTTTACCACCAAAACCTCCATTTCCTTCACTGGAGGCAATAATTTTAGATGGTGAGTGAAGTGAAGTAGACCTGTAGACATACTGTTTTTCTGTTATCTTTAAATAGTTACACGCAATTGCAGCACACAAGATCATTATAAAAAGTAATAATATAAAAAGGATATTTAAAATTTTATCTGAAAATGATAATGTTGGGAGGTGAATTCTCCTTAATTTTAATATACTTCCTGTTTGATATATATGACCACATAATTCACATGATGGTATTGAAAATAAACAACGTGGTGACAATTCAAGCCACTTCTAAAAAAAAATAATTTTAAAATAAAATATATATTTTTTAATATTTATCTTTAGAAATAACATTAATTTCTTGTAATGCCTTTTATACATAATTGTTAAATGGTTTTTAAAATTTCCATTAGAAATATTGTTTTTAAAACAAAGTATTTTTTCTTTCATCAATTAAATATATTTATTTCTTAAAAGCATACTTTTTTTTAATATTTTATTATACATTCTTTTTTTTTATCTATATACTAAATATATCAATTCTTTGTTTACAATAAATTTTTTAATTTTATATTCTTAATTCTTGTATATTGTATATTAAAAAAAAAAAACATTTTCTATAGGGTATAATTTATTTTTTTATATTTGTAAAAAAAAATAATATCTAGAAATTGTAGATTTTGTTTTGTATTAAAAATTAATTGTTTTAATATTCTATGCTTATTTTATTATATTATATTTCCCTATATTATATTCCCTATAGATAATAAAATTTTTTGATAAACTTCATATTTTTTATTATTTAAAAAAAAATATATATTTTTTTTTTCTTGAAAAACTTACTGCAAGGCAACTTAAATGTATATATTTCATTGTTCCGGAACATCGACACGGAGCAATCAAAGGACTTTTTTTGGTGGCTTCCAAAGAATGACATATCCTACAACAAAATATACTTTGTCCTTCAATTTCTAACTCTTTATTATTTGTGATACTTTGTATTAGTGATAAATTAAGATTTTGATTGAATGGTAGAACTCCTTCTTTTTTATTACGAATATTGACATTATTACTATTTTCAGGTGTTTTTAATTTATTAACAGAGGCATTATTTATGGGTATTTTTTTATTTTTACCCCCACCATTTCTGTCATCTAAATAAAATAATTTTAAAAAAAAAATGTTACATCATACATTAACAAAAGTTAATTTACCTTCTGTAAAATATGACTTAACAGTAATTTTTACCAAGTCATTAGAGGTATTTGACTAAAAAATAAAATATATTAGCAATAATTTATCAAAAAAAAGGTAAAAAGTAAAAAATAAAAAAAAATTTTTTGTTAAAAAATAATACCTTTTCCATATACATTGAGGCTACCTCTTCTTTATTAATAAAAACTTCTTCCTCAGAATCATTTTTCTCATTAATAGTATCAATTTGATGATCAGAAACAGTAATATTGTTATTCATACTCTGATGCTAACTAAGCTCACCATCAAAAAAATAAGAAAGAGAATAGAAAATGAAGTACAGAAATGTTATTGTTACTAAAAATAATAATAAATAAATAAATAAAAGTTATCAATCATCTATGTTACATATATATATATATATATATATATCAATATAAATATTATTTACATTAAAAAAAAGTAACATAAATAAAAAAAAAATTAAGGTATTACAATAATATGAAGGATAAAGAAAAAAATAATAATAATAATATATAAAAAAAAATATTATTATGTTTTTTTTTTTTTGTAAAATTTGATTATATTTTTAACTATTTATATATAAATATATCTATTAAAAGTACAAATATATAATTGCCATCTTGTATTCTTTGTGAATATTTATAAATAGAAAGGTTAATGTAAAGTTATAATAATTAGAAATAAAAAATAACAATGATTAAATAATAATAATAAAATTTTTGTTTATATCTTTAAAGAATAAAGAAATTTTAAAAAGATAATACAAAAGTACATAGGAATAAATTTATAGAATTGATTACTTAATAATAAAAAGTTAATTATTTATCAAGTTATAAAAGCAATATTTTTATTTTATTATTTAAAAATATTTATTTAAAGAAAAAAAATTTTTTTTTCTATTTTTATTATCTTTTAAAATAATAATAATTAAAATTTTGAGGAAAAATATTGATATTAAAAGTAATAAAACATAAATTAAATATATACAAAAAAAAAGAAAAGAAAACAAACTACGATTTATACGGAAATAAGGCCTAATTCACATATATTAAAAATGTTTTGGTTAAAGTTATGAAAACAATCAACAAAAAAAAAAAAAAAACGTTTATATAATATAGGGGATAAAAAGAGGAATTATATAATAATATTATATGTTAATAGATGTATGTTTTTTTTTATGTTTAAATATGTTTTTCTGCACACATTTATACAACAGAAGATAGAACAGTAGTAAAAATACATGGTGTGACAAATGATATATGTAATTGTATAATGATTTCAATACTCTTTAAAAGTTATCTTTTATTTAAATTTAAATTTTCTTTTTCTATAACATTTATTTATTCAATTACTTTATATTATTAACATTTGCCATTATAAAAAGAATAATTTTTGTAATTATTAAAATTAATTGAAAATAAAAATTAAGAGAAATTATTATTAAAATAGATAAAATATATATATATAAATGCTATAATGAAAGGGAATCTAAAAGTTAATTAAGATACCTTTTGTTATAATAAAATAGATAACTCATTGAAAAATAATAATATATATATTTATTTATATGGATGGATAGATTTATAGATGTGTTATATATATATATATATATATATTATAAATAATATTAATAAACAATAAGATAAAAGAATTTTTACCGCACCTATAAATATAATCATAAAACTTTTTAAAAAGATATTGTTTCATAACCATAAAAAGAAATATTTATTGTTTGGTTAATAATAAAAAGTCAAGACAAAGTATTTTAAAGATGAAAGAAAATTTTATTAAATTTTTTTTTTCTTTATTTTTCTTTTTATAATAATAGAAAGTAAAAGTTAGAATTTAGGAGAAAAATTTATTAAAATATATGACAAATTGACAAGTACCATAAATTTAATTATGATTAGAAAAGAAAGTTTGATTGAGTATATTATTAGGTGACAACCACAAACATGTGAGTTTAATAAAGTGGACTTTTGGAGGATATATTTATCTTTTTTCGTTACATCTGTAATTGCAATTTGAAGAAGTAAATGTTAAATAATAACTTTTTGGCTTAATAGACAACTTTTACTATATATAAATATATATATATATATATATACATATAAATAAAGGATTTTTTTTTATCTATGATATAAATGTAAAAAAGATAAAGAAATTTAAAAATAAGTAAGTAGTTGTTATATTATTAAACTTTAAATATAATGAATTTTATTGAAAGAAAAAAGTTTTATTGTATGACAAAATTTTAAGATGTAAAAAAAAATAATAATAATAATAAATTTATATATACATATAATGAAGAATCCTTAAAATATATTTTAATAATTTTGTATTGTTATTTATATAAAAAGAAGTATATAATAAGTTTACTATTAAACTAAAAATTATTTAATACAAAGTTTTTTTCATAAAGAGTAATGATATATAATTATATGTTATGTTGAATAGTATATTATTATGAAAAAGAATATAAATCTTTGGTGGTTTATTCTTAAAAATAAAAATAAGGACATTCTAATTTAAATGAATTCAATTGTTATAATGTTATTTTGTTAAAAACATGACTCTCACTAAGTCTAATGATAGCCTATGATTGACCTTAAACAGATAATAATAATAAAAACATAAGAAATATATTTTAATTATTAGCTTTTGAGTAATTTTAATTTTAATGAGACAAGAAAAGAAAATCTATTGATAGCTTATTAGATTTCAATGAAAAAGTAGTAATATTATAATAATAAAATTACCAATATAAATAAAATTATATATAATAACCTTCTAGGATAAGAATATTAAAATATTTTATCTAAATCTTCTTTTAATATAATAATAATAACAAGAAGATGAAGAAAATTTAACAGCCCATCCGTTATAATTAAAGAAAAATATAATGGAACATCTAAAAATGTGGAAAGTGTATATTGAAAGAGGTGTTAGTTTAAGATAACACATGTTCCAAATACTTGAATGAGACTCTTTTATCTTAAATTATAATCATGAACCTTATCTTTTATAAATATAATACAGATGTTTTATTAACTAAGACATAATAACAAAAAAAAAACCCTGATCAGTAGATGTAAAGAAATTGTTTTCAAATCTTTTAAACATTAGTTTTTAAGAAAAATTAATATATATTATGATAACACTTATTGATATTTTAAAAATAAAAGTAGTAGTTTTAGTAGTAATAGTAGTATTAGCAGTAGCTGTAATAATAATAATAGTAGAGTAAAATGATATAAATAAATTATGAAAGCCTAAAAGAGTATCCTTAATATGCCATTAACTTATCAAATGTCTGTTGATTTATGAGTAGAAAAGTAGATAAAAAGACAAATATTTATTTGTAAATATACTTGATCATGTCGGTAATGAATATTTGAAGTATATATATATTATAAAAACTTTCATGATTTAAATAAAAAAAAAAGAAATTTAAATCTTTATGGTATAAAACAAAGATTTTATAATATAAAAAGGATAACAATTTAGGATAATAATAATCTTTTGATGTCCATGTGCATTAAATACCACTTAAAATAATTTTTAAATAAAAGAAAATAGAATATTAGCATAATGGAAATGACATAAATAATTATTCTTAACAACTTAAAAACTGTATTAATGCCAATGAAATGAATAATAATATTTTGAGACGACGATATCTGACAGAAGCATTATAAATTTAAAAAAAAAAAAAGATAAATGGTTATATCCCTCTTATCATCTTTTTATATCATAAATTTATATGTATATTAAGTTAATAACAAAAAAAGATTTCCATTTTTAAAAAAGTCTTATCTTAACGCTTTAGAAAAGAAACTTTAATAATACTACTATATAAATATTTTGATAATTTATTAAAAATATAATTCAACTATATGACAAAAAAATGTTACAAATTTTAAAAATATAATAAAAAGATATATTTTAAATTTTATAAGCTTTTTTTTTTTTGTTTTAAAAAGCTCTCAATTTAAAAATATTTTGAAAATATATGTATATATAAATAAATTGAAAATAACAAGAAAATTAAATAATGACATATCAAAAAAATAAAGAAAAAAATTTGTTCAATTTTTTTAATGATGTATTTTGTTAGCAAGAAATGACTCTCTTTTTTTTTTACTATCATTCTTTTTATTATACCATATATTTTTATTTATTAATATAGAAAGTCTTACAAGAAATTTAATAGTAGTATGGTATGAGTAATTTTTATTAAAAATATTTAATAATTAAGTGGTAAAATAATTTATAATTTATTTTTATAATAGTTATAAGTGCCTCAATATGCTTTCAATTAATTTTAATTGGATTAATTATAATTTCTTGAAAAATTTAAATTCATTTATATAAAAAAAGATTCTTGAAATAATTTTTAGAAAAAAAAAATTATTTTAAAACTGTGACACTTTATTTTTTTTTTAAGATAATTTATTTTTTTTTAATTTTACCAATACCGTATATTTAAATTATAATTTGTTCCAAATTAAATTAATTTATATAACAAATTAATTTAATTGCTAATGATTTAATATATATATATAGTATTTTGAATACATTTGATTATCCTATATATATAACTGTCTTTAAATTTTTTTAAATTATCAAACAACAATAAAAAGTTTCATAAAAAAACAAAATTTTTCGCTTTTATCAGGAACCTTATTAATTTTTGAAGGTAATATTTAATTTAATCAAAATACTTCACCAATTCTTTTCAAATAAATTTAACCAAACAAAAGTACTAGAAAATTTTATACTACATATAAAAAAATAAATTCAATTATCAAAAGTTCAAAAATTAACATAAATGATCTCAAGTTTCATTAATACAAGTTTTATCTTTAAACATATCTACATCACATCATTTTATTCCTCTCACTTATTCCAATTACAAAAATATTAATTTAACTTAAATAATATAAAAATGTAAAAAAAAAATTTAATCATTTAATTAAATCATATATTTAATATACAAATAACATTTTAATGAGTAACATGTTGCAATTATTATAAAATAAATAATATAAGATATTAATTGGTTGTTTGGAAAAAAAATTTACTTATTCTTAATTAGTTTAGTTAATTATGTTGGTAAATATATTAAGAAAATTACTTGGAGCAAGGATAAAAAATGTTATAATTGATACATAATGATATCATAAAATAATCACATTATTAGATGTCATTTTATAAAAAAAATATATCAATTAAAGTCATAACTAACAAAGTGTTTACAATTTTTTATGATTTTATTTTTATTTATATATATAGTAAAATATATAGTAATAAAAAAACTAATTTATTATATTTATATTCTTATAACAATTAATTTTTTTTAACCAGATGTTTTATAATGATATTATGTGTATCAATTATTACAAACCTTTTTTGAAATAAAAAAAAAGCAATATTTTGTCAAATTTACGTTAATGACAATACTTATTACATAAAGTTATTAATTATTATTTACTTTTAAAAATTATATATTTTTAGTATCGTTACTTTATATTAAGAATAAAGTTAATTTTAATATTTTGTTGCATGGTAATATTTAAAAAAAAATGTTATATTATAAAAATATAAATGTTCTTTAAAGTATATAAAAGTTAACATTATATTTTAAAGTATGCCAACCATCTGTTCTAAATTAAAAACTATTAATATATCTTAAACATACAAAATGTACCTTAGTTAAAGATAACATTTTTAAATAAAAAAAAGGTTATTATAATTTAAAGAAATAAAATATGTAAATTATTTTTTTTTCAATTAAAATTAAATTTATTTGAAATGCATTATAAAGATTTATAGTCCATATTTGAAATTAAATTGCAAATAAAATAAATACATTCAAAATATTCAATTAAACTTTGATTGAGGAGAAAAATTTATATATTTAGATATGGTTTATTAAACAATTTTTTAATATTTATCAATTTTAAAAATGGAATTTTTTATTAATTTTATCTATTTATATATTATCAAAATAATAAAAAAAATTTTTTTTTCTAATAACTTTCTTATATTTCAAAATTAATAATATTAATTTTTTCTTGTTTCTTTTTATGTATACAATTTCCATCATAAAATTTTAAATTTTTAATATCATTTATTTTCATACTTTTATTAGAAATAAGACCGGCACTATGTAATTTACATAAATTTTTCCAAAATTGACATTCATCTTCATTACATTTACAGATAGTTGTATAATTAAATGAATTTGTAATATTTCCACCTGAGCGTACGATACCTTCGCTATACTCAATTTTTTCTTCATAACGTATATCAAAACAACAATTGTCTATTATTCGAATAGTTGGTGTTTTTTGTTTAATTGAAATCATTGCTTTAACAAAGTCATAACCCGAATCACAAGGTGTTGGGTTAACTTCAATTAACGATATATTTGACAAGTACTCAATTAATTTCTATAAATAGAAGGTATAAATTTTTTTTTAAATAAATAATAAAAATAATAATTATAAGTTACATGTAATGATTCACAGGGAGCAATATCATCAAAGCTACAATTTGTAAATCGAAGTATCTGAACATCATTATTTTTTTCTTTACCAAATGATAAAAAGTATGGGCAAAGTGTTGGGTACATATTTATTTTGTCAAAATGTATCATACTTAATGTTGATGTTGAATTTATAATATACTGTAACAATGAATCTATTGATAATTCTATATCATCAGTTAAATAAATATAATTTCTTATAAAAAGTAACTTTTTAATTTGTCTTGATATTCTTTCAAGTAATGGTTTGATAAAATTTTTGATATGTCCAAAAATATCATTTCCAGAGGTAAAACTTTTAACAAAACAATTACCAGCAATAGAGTAGATGACCTTGGTATCTAATATATCAACAACCATAGTAGAATTAACATCTACGTTTAGAGATTGATAAGAAGAACATAAACTTGTACTTCTCATAAATTTATTACATAATTCTATATTTTTTCTATCCTCAATTAAATTAATATTTTTTATAATATTTTTAAGTAGAAAATAATTATTTAATACAATTTCTTTACAATCATTAGCCATATCTTATAATAATGGTTTTTAAAAATTTTGTCTTCTTTTTATTTCTAAAAAATTTAAAATTATTTTAAAATTAAAAAGAGGCGGAAGTGAGTATATATAAAAGAGAAAAAGAGTAAAAAAGAAACAAGTTTAAATATGTTATATTATCAGATTATAATTAATTTTTACCACATTTTTCGTTTTATTTTTGATTTATTTTTTGGATAAATAAAAAGAAATAAATTTTTTGATTAAAGTTTATAAAAGAAAAAAATTTTTATATAATATAATAATAAAATATATTAAAACATACCTTATTATAATATTATTATTATTTTTTTCAATTTAAAATTACCCATTTATATTTCTTTCTCTTTTTTTTTGTTGCGGCTTTTCTACTATAAATATATCGAAGTTAATAATATTTGAATATGGTCAAGGTTAGCTATATTTTTATGATATTAATTGAAATACTTCAAGTACCATTTTTATTAGTTTAATTAATAAACTATATACCTTTTAACCTATAAACATTGGGTTGGCTCGATTATTTATTAATCTTGAAATAATTTTTTCTTTTGGAATACCAAACATATTTATACTAGGCATCTTATGACCATACTGTATATGACGATCAGCATAAAAATTTATATAATTAAGATTCTGAATAAATCTTTCCTGTGGATCTGATAATATTAATGGAAAATCAACATTTTCATTGACAAGTGCAAGTGCACGAGATTTTTGTATAGCATGTACATTAATATCAAATTTTTCATTAACACCAACAATTGGAATATCACTAAAAACAGCTGTTTCAGACATTTTTTTAAGATCAAATTCTCCTCCAATATTAAATGAATTTATTAATGGTTGCATCTGCCCATCCTGTTTAATTAATGGTAAATCAGCAAAATCATCAAAATTTTCTTTAATTTTTAAAAGATAATTATTAATACCCTAAAAAAAAATTTTAAAAAGTTATTATATTTAAATAAAAAAAATTTCATACACTTATTCCATAACCAAAACCCCATGAATCAGAGATATCCTCATTATAACCAACTGAAACACTATTTGTAAATGGATCAAAAGTAGCTTTTCCCTCAAAGTCAGCCTTTTGTCCTGGTAAAGATATTCCTCTAATAAGTTGTGGTTTTCCATCATTTTGATTACCTGAAACTTTTAAATTTGGCATAAATAGTCCTGATCTTTCATCTGTTGCTCCAGTAGGTAATTTTAATAAACCTAATCCTCGAGGTCTATTTCTTAATTGTCCTACAAAATTTAATGAAAAAAAAAGATCTAAATTTACAGTAAATATATTAACATACCATTAATACAATTAATAGATATCAAAATTACCAAAACTACAAAGAACATCCAATATATTTTAAAAATTGAAAGTAAACTTAAAAACTTTGTTTAATAATGTTATCTTTTAATGACAATAATTATATATACAACTTTTATAATTATATTGAAAAGTTTTACAATAATAATAATGTGTAATTAAATGATCCAATTACCTATATTAATAAAAACTAAAAAATCATAACACCTTCTTAATATAATAATATTTATTTTTAATCATCAAATAGCTTAACATAAAAAGTAAAAATATTTTAAACATTAAAAATTAAAGTAATTTTTATTAATTCTTGATTGATAAATCTTTTTAAAAATGTAACATCATTTTAATTATATATAATATAAAAAAAAAAGAAAAAATTTTTATATAAAATATAACTTAAAATAATTTATTTTTACAACTGGAATTTGATTCTTTCAAAATTTACTTATCTTATCAATCAAATTATTAAAATCTGAAGACAGACCATTGATTAAAATAAATTAAATTTCACTTATCAATTTTTTTTTCTATGTCAATCTTTATTTTGTTAATATTAAAAAGTAACAATTCATTTTTTTTTTAAAATTTTTTAAAAAAATGAAAAAAAAGATTTGTTTTTCTTATAAAACATATGTAAATCAAACATCAATATTTATACGTTGTAAGAGATATTCTTTGGG
Organism: Strongyloides ratti; assembly: GCF_001040885.1. Lineage (NCBI taxonomy): Eukaryota > Metazoa > Nematoda > Chromadorea > Rhabditida > Strongyloididae > Strongyloides > Strongyloides ratti. Next base: position 8,831,234 of record NC_037308.1, read on the forward strand.
AAAAGCTATTTCCTGTGCCATGTGTATAAATGTTGTCAGAATACACATACATAAACTGATAATATTATATCAAAAATTGTTAGAGATTCACTTTTAATATGATAAAAAATTTACGCCATTACATAGATATTTACATATATGTATATATGTAATTTTATACAATTTTCAGGGTATTCTCTTGCCATGAAGATTTACTATATACATTTTTTTTTTTTCCATTATTCGATTAATGTATTTGTGAATATATATATATATTATTTGTATCTCTTCAAATACATAAACATATTTTTTTTTTAAAAAATCAATCTATTTTTTTTTATATCTATTTACATGTTAAAACAATTTTTTTAGAAAAAAAATTTTATAATATATATATATAGATATATATATATATAAAATTTATAGATTATGGTTGGAAGTAAGGGAAATAATAATTTTGGGGGAAAAAGAAATCGTACACGTGATAGTAAAAATTTATCTACTCAAAAAAAAGAAATGGATTCCCAACAAAAAGATAATAAAAATATTGAAAATATTATTCATTCCTATTATACAAGATCTTTTTCTTTTGGTTTTAAAAAATTTTACATTGATTTGTATAATTTTGAGGATGGTAAAGTAATGAAACTATCTGAAGTCTTTGGTGATAAACAACGTATATCTATTCATGTCCCAGTAAATGCTTTAGAGATGCTTATACAAAAACTTGATATATTTAATGATTATCATAATGGTATGTAATATATATTATATTAATAAATTTATTATTATTTTAGATACTCAATCTAATCATGAATCATTACAACAAACAATTGTTTTTAAAGGGCAACGTTTTGCATTATTATATGGTTCCAATGATAAAGGACCTATTGTTATAATATCTCAAGTATCAAAAATGGCTGGAACACATGCTCAAATAAAAATAAATCCAAATAATTTACCTAAATTTATTAAAGAGCTTACAGAAACATTGGATGATATTAATCCTGAAAATATAACTAGAAATACAATTCATTATCCTTGTTCTGGTATTGTTGAATGTAAAAATGAACCTAAAACATTTTTCATTGATCCTGTTGTTAGAGAAAATGAAAAATGTATAAGAATTTCACAATTAAAATTAAGAGAATCAAGTATAATGATGAATACAAATATTCATATACCATTTGAAGACTTAAATGAATTTAGAGATTCTCTTATTCAAGTTATTGAAGAATTAAACAATTTTAAACCTTAATAATTTATATTATAATATTATTCAATATTTTTAAGTATTTATCTTTTATATATAGTGGTTAAATTAAAATAACCTTACTACAAATCATCTTCACTCTCCAGACTAATGACATCTTCTTCATTCTTCTCAGCATTCTTTTGAATTAAACTAAGACCGGTCAATATTTCTAATTTCTCACGATTATTAATGATCTCTTTTATGTGTTGCCATTTCTCTTTTATTAAATCACAACTTTTGTACATTTCTATTACATTATCACCACAAGCAACACAATTTTTGTTTCTTTGATGAAACCATATTGATTGACTAAATCCAAATAAATTACCACGTAATTGATGGGGAACAGAACCAAGAAGGGATGCATTTTTATGATCATCCTTTGATATATGAGGTGCTCCACCCTTTAATGGATGTTGTTGTAATGATGCAAATAATTCAACTGCATTTCCAGCAGCATTCATTGAATTACCTGACCTTGTTACTGTACATTTCATATCTAAGGTTCTATCATTTATTGAATTTCCAGGTGATGTTATATCATTACAAAAATAACATCCTAACTTTTCACATGGTACTTCTGTTAATATATCTATCATAGAATTATCAGTATATGGAGAAAAATTTAAACCATGTCTTAATATAACATATGAATCAAAACCAATACCAACTGTTATTACTAATTTATTATATACGGCAGATATTAATGTAGGTAACCAGCGTGCTTCTTTACTATCAAGTAATAAAAATATTGTATCATGATTTTGAATTAACTCATCAAGTTTTGAAAAATCTTCAAAAGATTTTTCTACCTGTGATTCACCAATAATATGTCCAGGCATTGGAATATTTAAATTGATACCCTCAGTAATAGCATTTGGAATAATTTTTTTTAAAGCACTTGCTGCAGCAATAGCTTTATTTTTTCTTTCTATAGCATCATCTATTGTATATAGTGATTGCCTGGCAGGATTACTATAACTTACATTACCATTATCAACAAATGTTATATGTTTAACACCCCAACCAACTAAACCTCTAGCAATATTACATCCTAATGTACCACTACCAAGAAGGAGAACTTTATTTTTTGTAAAAATATCAACATCTAACTCTGGAACAAGTCTCCATTTAATTAATGATACATTTAATGAATTAGCCTGTTCAGCTATACTTAATGGATCCATTTGTCTTCTTAAATTAACATTATGAATATTTATACTTCCATCTCCTTTTTTTTCCCAACCAACAACTTTTTTAAATAATTCTTTTTTATTACTAAAATCCATTTCATCCCATTTAATTGTAGCAATTGTTGAAGGTACATTACCACAACGATAACTTAAAACTTTTATCTTATTTAATGGTTTAATTGTTATTGCTATAGCACATAATAAATTTCTTAATGGCCAACCAAATAAATTAATTTTTGTACTAGGACATTTATATATTAATGTTATATCATCAAATGATTCACCTTTAATTTCTAATTCTTTTAAAATATCTAAAGAACATATTGTACCCCCTGAATCAAGAACAAATGCCCAATCTTTAGGAACTTCTTTAAATGTAAATGGTAAATTATCTACTGTTTTAATTTCTCCAACAATTTGAAGATTTTTAAGAAAAACAAATGAAGGAATACAAGAAACATAATAATATTCATGTGATTTCAAGTCACCATATGTTAATAAAATAAAATTAAGTATTGATTTTGGATTATTCATCCAGTCCCATGATTCAACTATCTTTAAGTATAACTCTTCAGCAACCTTTTCTAAAGCACCTTTTTTGTTGAAAGACATTAAATCTTCAATTTTATTTAATGGATACATAATTCCCTCAATAACACATTCTTTAAAACTTCTAGGTTCATGATCAATATAACTACTCTCTGAAAATCTTAACTCTGGTTCAATACGTCTTTGACCAGCTATAAAAATACTATAAAATATTCAAAAATTTTACCTAAAACATACCATTTGAAAATGTACCAGTAATTTTAATAGGACTTTCATTAAGTTTCCATTCATTTAACTTTTTATCACTCCAATTACTAAAAAAAACTGGATCACATGATGTGACAAATGGCTGCACTTGAAAAATCATTGTTTTAATAATAACTTGTTCCTTAATACCTTTTATAAAAATTTACTTATTTAATCATAAAAGTAGAAATTAGCACATAATATTTTTATAATACTATAATGTCTATGTTTTTTTAGTAAATAACTATATAACATGAGGAAGTTATATCTTCCCAATATTATCTTAAAAAGAATATATATATATATATTTTTTAAATACAATTAAAAAAATTTCTAAATAAAAATTCTAAATTCAAAGTAACAATATCATAAAGTTTGTATGTAATGACGTAGATAACATTTTCCATTATTTAGTTAATAAAAAATGACAAATTTATAATATTTAAAAATTAAAAATATAATTAAATTTTTTATTTAAAGTTAATTAAATTATTTAAATTTTTTTTTTTAAATATTTTAAATATAACTTAGTTCTTTTTTTTTCTAATCACTTTTTATAAAATAATTTTTATTCTATTTTTGTAAAATAAAAATATTTTAACAGATAGGTTAATAAAATGGTTAAATAAAATTTAATATAAAAACTTTAGCATAAGTTTTTAGGAAATGAAGATAAATAAAGTATATATTGTCAAAATTTTATTATAAACATAACTATGGGAAATTTTATCTTTCCAAATAAAATAAAATAACAAATATTAAAACAAATATAAATAAAGTTTTACTAAACAAAAATTGATTTAAAAAATATCAAGAAATAAACATCAAACAACACTAATATATTTTAAAAAAAGAAATAGTTATGTTAGTAAATCATTAGATTATATCTATGTGATAAATTAATGTTATTATAAAATAACTTCCCGTATGTAATAAAAATTTAATATTTAGTGTGCCGCAAACATGTAAAATAATACAATAAAATTATCTTTTAATTATAAATAACCCAATCTGAATATAAATTTCCTGAACGTTCTGGTGTCAAAGTTTTAGATGAATCATCTTTACTTTCTTGAATTGAAGTATATATATTTGAACTTTCACCGGGAACTTCATCTAAAAAATAAATTATTAAAATTATTAATAAATAAAACATGCATTTATTTTGTCCATCATCATTGTCTGGAAATGTTTTTTTTAAACTTTTATCAGACCCATCAATAAGATCTTGAAAACTATAAATAGGATTATTTATTTCAACATTTGTTCCTTCCTCTCCCCCATCTTGACTTTTTGTATCATGATAAACAACTGTAGGTAAAGCAGGATCTTTTTCTTTTCTATATTTTTTTCTATAGTACATTACTAAAAATACAAGTAATGAAACAGCTCCAATTAATGCCAAAAGACCATAACCAAAATATTTTTTAAATAATGATTTTTGGACAAGTAATGGATCAAGAGCACAACCAACTACATTATTACATATCATATTATTTTGACATTCTCCACAATCCAAAGAACAATTTTTTCCATATTTTCCATAATCACATATTGAACAGGTATTATTTGAATTTTGATAAAATCCATCACAACAATGAGAAATATTTTTTTTTACCAAAACTTCTTTCATTGGATACCTTACAACACCATCTACAACTATCTTCTCTGGCTTACGTACCAAAACTTCTTTTTCAAAAATACACACATTTAAACCTATTGGTTCTACATCATCTATATCAGTATAAGCAAGGGGTATTATCATAAATATAAATAGAATAAATATCATCCAACATGAATATAAAAATTTTTTCATTGTCTTTAACAATTTAAAATATATACAATTTTAGTGTTAAATAAAAATATATTAAGTATACGGCAAAAAAAAAATTGATTTATTTTTATTAAAAGAAAAATAACAAAATAAAATTGAAAATTTTTGTTTCTGAAAACTAAAAATATAACTATAAATTGATTATATAAAAAGTGCTTTAAAATTAAACAAATTTATACTATAATATAAATAAAATAATTACAAATTGTTTAACAAATCTTATAAATTTTATATAACTATTTAATGATATTAATAAATAAATATAATATAAATTTAGTTATAAATAATTATGTTACGCAAAAAAATTAGTAGACACATATATAAGTAAAAGTACTAAAACGAAATAAAATTTAATTTTGTAGTTTATTTTGATGACTAAGTAACTCAAAAATAAATGGTAAAAAAATATTTTTTTCTATATTTTCCTTTAGAATTTAAATTGATTAATTTATATTATCAAAACAATTATGTGATTTTTTTTAAATATTACTTAGTCATAGGCGTATCAAGAGGAAAAGCAAACAAATTATTTTTTTTATATCCGATTTTATGAAAATAACCTTTTCAAAATTTAATAATAGTCAATGACATAATTTAAAAATCAATGAATAAGGTGACACTATTATACTTTTTTAAAATAAGATAAATAGTGATTCCGAAAGTGTAATCAATACAAATACTTCAAAACAAATTAATTTACCTAATCAACTAATATTTTTCTTCCATAATAATAGATTATTGCACCATAAAACATACTTATAAAAGATAAAATCAATGTTTTTTACATTTATCACCATTAATATACTTATAATGATACAATCATTTTTTTTTACAACTATTATATTTTTAATAATATTGTTTATATAGTATAAATTCAATGGAAAAAAAATACTTTCCTTTTCCAAATAGTTATGATAAGTTTTAATGTATTAAAATATGTAAATTTTATTCATGGAATTAAGTATAATACTAGTAATCAATTGTAAGCAGATAATAGATAACAAATATAAATATATATATATATATATATATATATACTAAATACGTAAACTATAGTTCTTCATTACAAGTATAAAATAATACAATTTGAAAATTTGTTATAAATACATAAAAAGTTTAGTGCCAAGCTTTAACTATTTCCAACAATAATGTTCGTTATGTCCATAGTTAATACGATCCATAATTATTTCCATAATTTTTGTAATTATTTAAAACTTTAGTGTTGCTTAAATTAAATTTAACCAGTTAGTTTAAAAAAGTGAATAAGTTTTTAAATTTTATATATTTTATAACATGGTTTTAACTTAATGTAATATCTAAATTTTTCTTCTAAAAATTTATAACTATATAAATATGGTTTTAAGGCTTACCTTACTCTTTTTTAGCATAGTTAAATCATTGATCATATAAAAACAAATTTATAAATTGTCCTTTTTATTATATCTATTCTCTCCAAATGAATATAATGAAATAAATTTTAGAATGTCTATAAATTCTACTCTATTTACCAGTGTCTTTAATTCATCTTTATTATTTTTAAATTTTTATTCTTTTCTAAAAATATATCACAAAAATATTTTTTTTTCTCCAATAATATTACAAAAATCATATGGTCTATATCACGATGTAAATATTAAGCTAAATGAATTGTATTTTATGAATTCAAAATGTTATATTGAAAATGTAATATCACATTCATGGGTCAATATTTGAATATATCTAAGAAATTTCTATTAAATTCCATAAAAAAAGAAACACAAATCATTGTTTTCTCTTTTGTCATAAATATTTAAAAAGTTAAAATTCACTTTATATTTTAAAATATTTAAAAAAATGTTGACTTCCATTTTATTTTTTTGAATATATTATTTTTCAACTTTTAAAGTATTAAAAGTCTCAACATTAGTAATAATTTTATTGAAAAGACAACATTAAAATATTTTTACCAACAACATCTTAAATAAAGTACTAATTCATTGGTAAAATTATAGTACTTCCTAAAATTTATTTTAAGAAATTTTCTATTGATTCTTTTCTTTGAAAATATATGCTATTATGGATGCACAAAAAAATTAGATTTGTAATAATTTTTATGTTATAAATTTAAGATTATAATATTTTATAATTCTAAAGAATTATTCATATTTCCTCTTTTTCCCCACAACAATATTAAAAAAATTTATTAATTATTAAATCAATGAAAACTTTTAAAAAAAAAATCAAACAAACTTTCAATTAATAATTCATATTTTAATAATATTTAAAATTTAAATAAACAATAAAAAGAAAATATTAATAAAACAAAGGATAAGAAATATGATCAAGAGGTTAAATTTTTCAATCTTATTAGAGGAAAAACATTGGAACATCGTTCCTTAGATTGTTTGATATTAGTATAAACTTTTGTATTGTTTGTATTAATTTAAATTAAGCATTAGTTTTATCAATATAAATATTACCTAATTTTATTAGTAAATCAACTATACCCTTATATTTATATAAATATTCTAAGATGACGGCAGTTGGTGATATCACTACTCATGATAGTGGACTATCCTCTCCAACTATAAATTCTCCAGTAATATCAGGGTCAGAGACTCCTTTATATGATCAATGTGAGAATTCTAATATGTAAGTCTATTTCTTATCTCTTAAATATTTTACAATCATAAAAATATATCATTACTTTCAAAATAGAAATTTTATTTAAATCATATTTTTTTAAATACTTTAAATTTTTTAGATGAAAAATTTATTATCTTTTTTATTATTTTAATAAATATATTTAAATACTATTTTATAAATGTATATAATAATATTTGTGTATTATATTTAAAAATAAATATATATTATTTTTATATCACAAGCTATATAAATATTTATTTTTATAGGAGTTTTAGTGAGGCAAATGAAAGTCTAGAAGAACAATTCGAAAAATGTCTTGTTGAATTTTGTGGTCCTAATAATGAATTTGTCAAAAAACCAATGAATCCTTATATGTTTTTTTCAAGAGCTGAAAGAAAAAATATTTCTAAATCACATCCTGAACTTAAAGTTAATGAAGTTAGTAGAGAGGTATGTTAAATTTTTAATTCTATAAAAGTATATATTATCCCTTTATATAAAAATAAAGGAAAATAAAAATTTTTTTTATTTATTACTAAACTTAAAAAATAATTTTTAGATGGGTGAAAGGTGGAAAAAATTAACAGAAAAGGAAAAGCAACCATATGTACAGATGGCTAAAAGACAATTAGAAGAACATAAAAAGGTATGTTAATTATTTAATTATATGTGTGTTTCTGTATCTCCTAATATATACATTTATTGATATGATAAATTTAGTCATGTTTAAAGGACCTATATATGTTGAACTTTAACAGCTATTACTTTTGTGGTATAACTTTGATATCTCATCTATGAATATTTTAACGCATATAAAGTTAGTATTTTATAAACAATTCACTTTAAATATACAACTTTCACTTTTACTATTATAATGTATTTGCTGAAGTGCTTTCATTTGTAAAATATAATTTTTTTTTATTATAAAAATAGTATTTTTACATAAAAATTTATCATAAATTACATATTTATAATACTATTTTATTTCAGTTCTTTAAAGAAAATCCTGATAGGCAGTATCTTCCTGCTAAAAAGAAACCTGTAACAGCTAGTAAAACACTTGTTAATACAACTAGTATAACAACAACCACTACAAATAATTTGACAAATACTCCACGTTCACAGGATTCTGCATTATTATCTGCTATTCAAAGACCTTCAACTGTATTAAGTAACAAAAACATTTTATCTTCTACTCCAATGTCTGCAACAACACAAAGAGTCAATGGTACTTTATCATCTTATCAAACTTCCAATCAACCAAGTAATGTAGTCTATTATCTTCCAACTAAATCTGTTCATTCCTCTCGACCTGAGAGCTACCAAATTTCACAAACTAATGGTGTTTCTAATCAATATTATACTACACAAACTCAAAATACTCATCCCCTTCGCATAGGAGGAGGTGGTCCTCAAAATACGACCTCAAATTATGGATCTCCAGTATATACTGGAATACGCCAACCAGCAGCTCAAAAAACTGCTCCTGAGTTACTTGATCTTTATTACACTAGTTTAACTGCTCCTTTATTTCCACATTATTTAGAACATCCAACAAATCCTCTTGGTTTAGTTGGTAATGGTCCATATGGTTATCTAGAAGAATATTTAAAAGTTATCTCCAACACGTCGAATCTTTAATTATGATTTATATATTCCAATTTTAATTTTTTTTTAAATGTCATTATATTTATCACATTGGGTATAATAAGTTTAGCACCTCTTTTTTAATATTCATTTATTGTTTTATTATCAATTAAAAACCACTTTTTTTTTCTTATTATTATGCACTTTTGAATCAATTCTTATTGTATTCTTATAGAAATGTACAAATTAGTACCTTTAGCTACGTGTCCTCATTTAGCTAAAGAAGTGACTTCTTTATTAAATTCAGAATGGCCTAGATCTGAGGCAGTACGACAACGAAGTATTGATAAGGTAAATTTATGGTATAATTGTATATTTTTTTAAATGATCATTTAAAATTATTTACATATAGTCATGTAATATGGAACCACCAATGTCTCTAGTATTATTTAAAATTGAAGCAAATGATTATCATGAAGTTATTGGGTATGCTAAATTATGTACCATACCAATGGATGATGAATCTGCATGTTGGGTAGAAAGTGTTATTATTAAACCAACATTACGTGGTAAAAAATTAGGAATATTATTAATGAAAGAAGTAGAAAAAATTGCTATTCAATTTAACTATGATATCATGTATTTAAGTACTCATGACAAAAAAAAATTCTATGAAAAATGTGGTTTTGAGGAGTGTCCTCCAGTAAAGAATGTTGGTGCTAATTCAGAGTTATTTAAAAAATTCAACCTTGATACTTCATTTATCGCAAAAAAGGAAGAAACTTCCGTCCTTCAAAATAATAGTACAAAAATTTCATTTCAGGAGAAGAATTGCGCTATTGTTGGAAATAATATACCAGTGCCTCCATCATTGCCTCCTTTATCATTGTTGACGTCATCACAAACACCATTATCTTCTACTGATAATGAAGCAACAAAAAAAGTACAAAAAATCTTTATGAAAAAAATTCTTAGATCGTTGTAAAAAAAAATTTTTTTTTTTTCACTTCTGTTATTTTGTTGAAATAAAAATTCTTTTTTGTAACAGATGAATTATAGAACACTTATACTGGCGTTTTTTTATCCTTTTAGTGAGAATGAACAATTCTAGCGCCTAAAAACAACTATAATATCAACATAGACATATACTAGATAGGGTTGTCAGTTGACTTAACGTTGTTCTGACTCTTGTTTCTAACCGTGACGCATTAAAATGTGCACTCTTTTCAATATATAAAATTACTGGGTTCTTGTTCAATGTTAACTTGACTAAAGGTGCAGAGACACACAGAATTTCTTCCCTTCACAAGCCATTTGTTATGAATTAGGGCTGATTGCCTAGTTTTTTATTCTTCCATACTCCCTTTCTTTTCAACACTAGCGCATTACTCCATTTTTTAATTCAACAATCTAACAATAAGCTAACGCGCAGAATTCTAACTTACATCAATCTATTAAAACAACTTTGAGTATGTTATTCCAAATTTTATTTTGACTGTCTTACGCTATACTTATTCTGCGTTTACTTTTATTTCATAACTAGTCAATACTTTTCACTGGAACCCTAAACTTAATTTTCTTCTTAATTTTTATTATATGGTATATTTTAAAATTTGACAAAAAAACACTACCATAGAATTTAATTCCCACACTGTCATCATTTTTGGATGTATTTATTCCATTAATATTCCTTAATTTTAGAATATTATCGTTATGAAAAGTGATTCTTTAGGGTTAACAAGAATTATTAATGATACACATAGAATATGTAATTATTGTGGTATTGAATATAAACTATCTACTAGCAGTTATACAATATTTAAACATTGTGCTAAACATGCACCTTTTCATTCAATTTTAATCCGTCATTTAGGACCTAATTCTTTTCAGAATTATTTATCTATGGTACCTCCAGATTATGTTGATCCACCACCAATTGATCCACTTTTTAGTACAAAATTCAGTAAGAAGAATGGATTTGTAAATTCTGATGGTAAAAAAGAACCGTCTCCTGGATTATTAGATTCTAAAAGTTTATGCGATATTTTAAAATTTGGGGACGGAAAACAAAGTGAACGGGAGGTTACCCCTACTTTAACTAATTTGTCAGATCTATTTAATACATTGGATGAAGTTTCGAAGGCAAATAAAATAGATAATAAAGGCGGTAGTTTGAAAATGGGTGATTTACAAGCCAATGATAAGAATAAAGAAGATAGTGATTTTGTTGCTGATGATCCACTACACGATCCAATGATTGAGGAAATTATGTTAAACGCTGAACAACTTCCAAGTGGATTTAGAAAAGTAGGTAGATTAAAACGCATTATAATTTTTTGTTTTTTAGAGATTAAAAACGGATAATTTGAAATTAACAAAATTAGTTTCTGTGAAGCATAGAATTTGTCTAGCTTGTAATAGAAGATTTATGAGTTCTTGTGGAGTGACTTCTTTATACAAACATTGTGCAAAACATCCGGAATTTAGAGAAATATTAAGAAAAAATTTAACACCATCTGCTTTAGAAAATGCTTTGAGAGGAGCTAAGCTTTTACCAAATAATACAAATACATCCAATAATTCAAAGAAAAATGTTTCGATACAAAATGGTGGAAATTCACCAAACAACTCTTTTGGCAACCTTAGTGTTGATAATCTATTTAGTAGTTTATTTACATCAACTTCGAATAATGTAAATCAAGACATGGAATCAATTAAAAATAATGACAGTAGTTTCTTTGATCTATTAAGGAGTAATTTATCATCAACTCAACAAATTGATGATAATGACGTTGTTCCGAGACCATGCAAAAGACCAAGATCCACTGAGGGATATAGAGCCTCTAGCCCTGAAACCATGTTACAAGAAGATCCACCGAAAGAAAAAACTCCTGAGAATGATGAGCTAAACAGTATTTGTATTCAATTTCTAGAGACAGGAAATGTTCCTTTTGAGTGCTTTGATTCATCTAATTTTCAAAATCTTCTTAAACACGGTAGAGATTCTCAAGATATTCCACACATTAACAGTGATTTACTTTATAAGGTGAAAAATCAAGAGTTTATCAAAGAAATATCAAATAAAATTAATTGGTCTGAAAATTCTAGCAAAGTTTCTTTGTCAGTGGATGAAATAATCTTAAATTCACAAGAAACTGTCGCTCCAGTAGTAGTTCATTACATGGACAACGAATATAAAACTAATTCAATTACAGTTGGATTTGTCGTAGTTAAAGATAACGGTAATAGAAAGGCAATTGATATTATATCTCAGGATATTGAAAAAATACTTAAAAAATATAATGTTGAAAAAGGTGATATCGTTGGTATCTTGTCAGATAAGTCACCAACATCTTTACAACTTATTGAAAATTGGAATTTACCCGGAATTACTTGTCTCAAAAAAGAGATTGAAGATATCATTGATTTTAATAATGAATCTACATCAAAAATATTAAAAAACTTATTTATTAAAGCTGTTACATTATTTTCTATTTATAATGCTATTTTTCCTACTTTTCTTGTTACAGGAAATTTTTTTAAACTTCCAGAAGAAAGAGTCTTTACATTTTCTTCACATTGGACATATACATGTTATATATTTTTGAAATCTATGGATAAAATTGACGATATTAATGAATTTGCTTCTAGATATTGTCACTCATTACTACTAACATCAGAGGAAATTGTTTCTCTTAAACTTATTAACAATATTATAAAGATATTTGCAAATACTTGTACCAGATATTTTAGTGAAGGAAGAGGATTATATTATTACATACCAATAGTTCAAGATTTGTATGATGATATTAATAAATTAGATTTAAATGATTCTTCTTCTTTAATAAAAATTGATTGGTCATTTGAAACAATAAAAAATGTTTTAGAATCTCCATCATGTACATATTTATGGTTTGGGGTACCTGATGAAAATATGAATACAGGAATTACAGAAGAAAACTGTAAAACAATAGTCAAAGATTTTTACGACTTGATTAAGAATAAGTTATCTGTACTAAAAGAAAAAGTTTATAAGGATGATATTTTATTAAAAGCTTTATATTTGAATTCAATTGAAGTTTTTAGAATTAAATATGGTAAAGAAATATTTTGGAATGATCTTGGAAATTCATTGGATCCAGAAACTGAGACAGTCCCTGAAAATCCAAGTCGAGTTTCATTTGGTCAATCTTCTAAAACAAAAGGTCAAAAATATAATATTTTTGTTACAGAAAATGAATCATATACTGTGGAAGAATTTTGGAAACTTCATAAATTTTCTTTTAAGAAACTTCATGAATATGTAAAGATAATTTTTTGCATTCCATCCTATGGATTACCTCTAGGAAAATACAAAGATATTTTGATTGGTAATGGTAATAAATATTTGAATGAAAATTATAGTACAATATTAGCTTACAAAATATCACGTATCTCTAATTAATTTTTTTCTATTACAATTATCATTTTTTTTTTATTTTTATTTTGTTGTGTATCAATTAATAATTACTAATTTGTAGAATAAAATCAACCAACAAAATTTTTAGTAATTAAAATTTATTGTAATAAAAGTAATGACATTACAATTTGTTTAAAAATCTAAGTTAGTTATAATTAGGCTTTTTTTTATATCAAATGAGATCCATGCTATTTATAATATTCCAATACATAATAACAACTATTACGTTTTCAGAGAGATAGTGCTAGTAAAATAATAATTTTAAAATAGTGGAAAAAAAACAAAGAAAGTTATTTTAGTTTGTGTTTGGTAGATTGGTAATGCTTATAGATTATCAAAATCAATGTTATCATAATCCGAGATGTTGATAAAATCTAAGCTGCAAAACCGAAAGACTTTTGATCTTTCCTCCACGGTAATATAGTTATTAATGGCCAAACTATTACCATGAGTTAGGAAACATTGATGAAGATAATATCTATCATCTCTTTCAAAAATATAATTTAAATAAAATTGTATTAACGCTTTACACATATTTTCATGAGGAAGTATTGGTGTACCAATATTATTTTCATAAACAAATTTATCCCATAATAAACAATATACTTTTTCTATTGAACTACATTTACTTTGAATTATACTACGTTCCAATCTAACAGAATGAAATTCTTCACTCGGCAGTTCTATATAATAATTTCCTTCTAAAATATTTTTATCAGTATAATAATTTGGTGTTGCAAATGGATAATCAACACAAGGATTAGTCACAACTATCTCATCCCAATCATATTCAGGAAAAGGAATTTGATGATTTCTGGTGGCAAAATCTGGTGCTATTCTAGGAAAAGGTAATGCTAACAATGCATCATCAGATGGTTCATTTTCTGAATATTCTTTAATAAAATTTGTATGATCATACTTTAATTTAGAATAATAATATTTATTTAATACATATTGTCTCATTGTTTTTCCTCCCACAAAAATAATTGTACTACTAGGTATAATTCTTCTTGGAATTTTTTTAAATCTTCTATTGTTATTTATTTTTTTTTTATAAAAATAATTATTTTTAACATCAATATAATTGAGAATACGGTCTTGAGGAAAACCTTTGAAAGACACATTAATGATTATCTGAAAATTAGTGATAATAGCATCAAAATTAAATGGTAAATAATGAGTATTTAAATGTATAACTAAATTGTTAATATTGTCAAAATTTGAATTACAACCAATACATTTCATAGTTCTAAAAACTCTTTCAGCTGTTGTATTTGATTTCCATTCTAAACGATATTCAATTTGTGTTGTTGTATGAATATTTTCTTGTATTTCATATGTTCCAATTAATTTTTTTTGCTCTTCTATTGTTTTTTCTAATAATTTATTAACTTCTTCAACTTCAAATTCTAACATTAAATAAGGCAGTGTCTCTCTAATAGCTATTTTTTTAATTTTTTTAATTAAATTAAATAAGTCTTTTGCTGACATGTGCATTATTGATGAAATGTTAAAATCAAACTGTTGTAAATGTGATGGTGATAATAATTGTATACCCTTACCACATAATTTGTTATGGTATTCATAATCACCATTCTTATTTAAATAATATTCACCTATCTGGATAATACCAATATAATCTCTAGAATCAATTTCTAAATCCATAGATTCAGGTGTTGGTGGTGGGGATTGAGAAATTTTAACATTTTCATTATATTTTCTTTTTCTAGAATTTTTCATTTTATCTTCAAAATTAATTTCAATACTTTCATTTTTAGGTGATGGTATATAAAGTGATGTTCTACCATTTCTTCCATTAGTATGATACGTAATTTGTGTAGATCTTCCTGAAATAATAAAAAAACATTTTGTAAAATTTTTTTGTTTAAATGGGATTTGATAATGTGTATATCCATTGAAAAAACCTTCACCATTCATTATGACAGTTAATTTTGCTAAACTTTCAAATTGTATAGTTGTATAATTATCATCAGTCCATGCAATATATGCATCACATAACATTTTTTCATTTTTTTTAAAATCTTTACTTTTACCAAAAGGTATTGCTATATTAAACATTATTTCTGTAAATTTATCATCATGACATCTTCCCTCAGCTTTTTGTAAAAAAATTTTTGTTCTATTATATTTTCTATAATCTTTTAAAATTCCTTTTGCTGCTAAATCACAAAGAAACTTTCGATATGGTAAGTTTCGAAAACTAAATGATAAATGAGTTCGAGGAATAAATGGTAAATTGGAACGTAATGAATTAGATGTGATTTTTTCCCAATATATATCTTGTGTTTTTTGGAAACTGAGCTCTTTTTTTATATTTATACCCATTTTTGAAGTTTCAGATTCCTTGACTAAATTTCGGTTTTTTCCTTCGCCCATTTATTCTTTTTATTCCTACAAGTAAAACACAACAATACATAAGTTTTTCTAAATAATTTATTTTATAATTTAAAAAATATATATATATTATCTAATATATATATATAAATGAAAGAGAGGAATAATAATAATTTAAAAATATTAGTATTTGGAACATGAAAGCATGTATAAATGGTAAAATAAAAATTTTTATCTAATATAAAGAAAATGTGTTAAATTTTTTTTTCTAGTTGCAGCTGTCAAGAGAAATAAATAATATATATATATATATATATATATATACAGTTGTTAATAAATTATGTGTATAAGGCACTTATTTTTTTTTTTTTTTTCAATTTTATAGAGTATTTGAATATGAAACACTTATTAAATAGCTATACAACAAAAGTAGTATTATCTCATTTTGTTAAATAAAAATTAAATATTCTAAAAATTGATATGAATTTTGTTAGATATAATATTAAAAATATGATTAAAAAAGATTGATATAATTGATATGAATATATACTAGGCCATTGATCTAATAAGTTACATTTTTATTAGTACATAAAAATAAATATATATAAATAAAAGTATAGAATAAAAAAAAATGGAAAAAATCTCTGTTAACTTAAAAATATTAAGTGAAATGAGAGGAAAAATCATAAAAAAAAAAATCAAAAAATTATATTATTTGTAGACGCTTAATACTCAAAGAATAATCTATTGAGAATCAATAGGTACTATAGGACGTAGTTTAACTGCGTGTATAGACAATTTTTTAATATATAGAGAATATACCGCACAAATTATTTTATGAATATTCAACTTATTTGTAATATAAATACCAATCACTTCTAGAGGAAGGTTAATTAAATTAACTTTCAAATACAAACTTTTTTTTTAAAAAAAAATATTTTAATAGTACTGGCCTGTGCCAAGACTTCCATAATACAATTTATAAATGGAGGATAAAAAAACTTTTTGCGTGTACAATGGAGCAACGCGTATCTAACAACTTTCCCTATACATAAATTTTATAGGTCATCTACATAGAATGGCATATTAAATATGCCATACCTTGAAGACAATTTTATGATATAGTATAATTTTCATATATAAGATATATATTAATGTTTTTCAAATTAATAGGTTTTTTTTTTATCGATTATAAAGTTAAAAGAAAAAAATAAATAAAAAGTTATATAATAACCTTTCAACTATCTTAAAATAAAATATTTTATATAATATACTGTAATTTAGAATATCATAATAGTATTATATTAATTAATATTATTCTAATAACGTAAAAAAAAATTTTAAATTAATTGGAAAAATACAATGCATTATATATAATAAAAATGTTGCAAAAGTCATTTGTTTAAATGATTTTTCATCATCTCAAATACAGTATATCTTTCCACACTAATTACTTTTTATTAAACAATTTACATCACTATTATATACAACCACCTATTGGCATATATTTTAGATCAGTAAATATATATATATATATATATATATATAATATGACCATTAATAGAATTTATAATTTTTCTTCCTCTCTCTCTAAATATATAAAGTGGGTAGAAGAGAAGAAAAAAAGAACAAAAATCAAATATATATTCAATCTAATAATTTGTTATTTAATGCTTGTTATTAATAATTAGAATATCCATGTATAGTTAAAAAAAAGTTTTTTTATAAAACTACTTTTACAACAAATAAATGTTTAAAAACAATTTTTATAAAATATAAAATGTTAACTTTATAATAAACTCTATTTTTAAATTAAAAATAAAGAATAAATTTAAAGTAATGATATTTTTAATGGTATACTATTTTTCTACTTTAAAATATCTTTATCTTTTGATAAATGGAATGCCTATTAATCATTAATGAGTACTGTGTTATAAAAAAAAATTTTTCTTTGTTTTTTTTTATAAAATTAAAAGAAAATTTTTATTTTAATAAAAGAATAAAATAAAAAATGTGTTTTATTTATTATTTCATTTTTTTTTTAAAATATAATAAATTATTAACAAAGTTCTTTAAATGGAAATTCAATTTTATTCAATATACTTTATTAAAAGTATAAAAATAAGCATTATCTATTAAAATCATATTATCAATAATATTAAAATTTTTAAACCATATTTACAAAAAAAAAAGATTTTTTTTTTGTTAAAATGATAATAAAAACTTTTACTTAAAATATCAAAATAACATTATATTTTAGATGTTTATAGTGATTCATGAAAAATTATGATACTTCATGAAACACCATATTTAAACATTTTAAATATAAATTTTAATTAAAGTATTATGTTAACTTATTGGCATCTATTATATAATAGATAATATTTCATATTTCTCTTTTTTTTTCTATTTATAAAAGTTAAAATTATATAAAAATTAACCTTATTGTATTTAAAGAAAAAAAAATCTGCCTTTTTTTTGTATGATAATTAATAATAATTAACCATTTTTAGTTAACTGACTTCATTTTTTTTTTGTTTAACACTTTATATTTTTTTAAATTAGCGAGAAACAAAAGCGTGGGCTTATATTTACTATCTTTGTATATATTATACATATATGAATTGATGAATGAAATATAAGAAAACTGAAAGAAAAACCTTTTATGTAAGATAAGTTTTATACAATTGGAGAAATTAAACCTATTGATATAAATTGTATTGAAGATAATATAAGATTTTACTTCAATATTTTATTATTATAATTTAACTAATAGCTTTATTAAATAATAATATTGTATATTCTTAAATAGTGTATATATATGCCTTTTTAATTTATTATAAAAGACTGTTTTATATATATATATATAATAATAATAATAATATCCATTCTTTTATTTATTTATTTATTTATTTAATAATAATATTGATATATTTACAAGTTTATTGCAAATAAACAAGCACCAAACATTATCAGGTATTTTGACTACTAAAAATTTTAAATTAATCAAAAGAACTAGAATTTAAATACACAATAGTATATTATATTATTTTTTCCTTGAAAATATATAACAACATTAAAATAAATACATCCTATTAATCAAATTATAATAATGTTTCCAAATATTTATTACTTACTAAACTCAATTGTTTGTATAAATAATTTTTCCCTTTTAACTAAATTTTAATACAATTATAAATTTTAGATAAAAATGACATCATATCTTATAAAATTATTATATATCTTCTTTATTTAAAATATTTATTTATTAACATATGTCTTTGATTTTATACAATGATATATTTTACATTAAACAAAAATATTTATCTTAACAATTTACCATTATTCTATAATATATATATATATTTTTAATTAAAATAAATAAATTTTTTATTTATTATAAATCATATATTTGATTGTTATTATAAATTCATTATTAAAAAATAATTTTTATTTATAATAAGATAAAAAAAAATTTTTTCTTATTGATTATAAAAAGTTCTATCTATTAATACTTTTATATATATTAGTAAAATTTATTATTTCCTACCACCTATTTAAACTATAATAAACTTAGTATATCTTTTATTTTCAAAAAATCATAGAACAATATAAAAAGAATGGTGGTACTTTTTTATTAAACAAATAAAATTCTATTATTAAAAGTATAAACAAATTTAAATAAAATTGTAATATATTTTATCTTTAATATTATTTTTTTTTAACATCTATATTAATATATCATTTATAATTAAGTTTTTTTTTGTTAAAATTAAACATTAAGATTAATTTTATAAGATTATTTCAATTTGTTTTACAAATTTTTATTTTGATAGTTAGATAACTTTTATCAAATCTACTTTTTTTTTAGGTGTAATAAAATTTAAGTAATATTGTTCCTGGTTGATGGTAAATATTAAAATGACTAAAGTTTTTATTTATTTTATTACATATTTTTTGAAGTTTGCCCTCTAATATAAATAATTTATTTAAAAAGAGTTTGCCTCAAATTAAGGTATAATTTACACTTTTATTTTAAATTTCCTCCTACTCCCCTTTTAATAATCTTTTATAACAGAAACTTTTTAACTTTTTTAAACAAACATAATAAAACAATCTTAAATTTTACAATATATATATTTTTTTCATTAATATTGTTAGATCTTCATAAAATATCAACCAAAAACTTTGGTTCTTCTATTTATTTTATTATTATTAAAGAAACTCATGACCTTCTATTTTTATATATATTTTATTTCTACAATATTTTTAACTAAATCATAATATAATGTAACAATTGTTTACATATTTTTTAAATAAAATTATCTTCCTCCAATCATGTATATTTTTATTTTTATACCTTAATTGCCTTATTAAATGTTATTCTTACTATATATATTTTTATTTTAACAAAAATAAAATAATAAAACTAATTGATTTTACATATAAAGAAAACCCCTATCTAAAACATTTATATTATAGATTTTTTTTTTATTAAAAAGAGAATTTTACAATCTTACATTTACATAGTGTTATTTCCTTTCTTTTTCTTCTTCAGATACCCGATACCCGATACTCTTACCTAATACAATATAAACAGTTTTTTTTTTTTTTTAACTAAAAAAGTTTTTTACAAAAATTAATTTAAATAAGGAAAAAATATATATCTATTTTTATAATATTATATATAGTATAATTAAAAATAATATTTAGAAAGTTTATATAAATAGAGGAAAAAGAAAAGAAATACAGCTAAAAAAAATATGTTTAATTATAATCTTTTCTATTTTTATTCCAAAATTGATCATCTAAAAAAAAAAAAATTCATATATTTCTATTTAACCATATCTTTATATCAGTCTCTCTTTCTATTATATACAATAATTAACAACTATATGAAGTGTTAGCCGATTGGTGATTTAAACAGAAGGTTAGTATTATATTGAGTGATGAAATAACTCTCTCTCCTGTATATATCTATCTATCTATTTTATTCATTCATTTCATTCATTCATTCATTCAATTCATCAACACAAACAACCATCAACTGTCCTTTCACAATTTTACTAATATGCTATGTCAATTGTTGTTGTAGTTATTATATATATAATATATATATGCCATAAATATATAATATTATAATTATTTAATATTATATATTTTATTATTAAAATCTTATTATTTATCTATTTTAATTATTTTAATCTTTATAAATATATATATATATATATTTGATTTTTGTACTATTATATCAAAATATTTCAATTACCTTTTGTTTTTTTTTTTTTTACTTCTATTATATTTTTTTTTTATTAATCATTTGATTTATCCATACAAACTTAAAATAATTATATTCATTATTTGATTATAATAATAGAATGACTCACCATTTATACTTATAAAAATATGAACTTTTTCCAACATATTTCTTTTACATATTTTAAAGTATAATAATAGTGTTTCATACTTTCTTATTCCTAAATAAATAATCATATATCTAAATTTTGAAAGTAAATATTAAAAATAGAAATTTTATTTTGAAACATCTACTATCATTTAACTTTTAAATACATCAAATTAAATGTTACACCATTTATAAAAAAATTTTTTATATCATAAAACTACAATGTCATAGACATAATTAAAATATATATATATATACATATTATAATATACATCTTTCTTTATAATAAATAATTATTTACTTTTTGTTAACATAATTTAACTTATTTTTTAATATTTTGAATGATACACATATGTACTTTTTGTTGGAACGTCATAGAAATTTATATTTTATATTTGATAATTTATTTTATTTGTTTTTACAGAAAAGTTTAGTATCAACATTATTTTTTTTTTCTTTCTTCTATTCCTCCTGACAATTGATAATATTTTAATTAACAAGAAATATATAGTATTTTGATTATAATAAAAAAAAGTTATTGAAAGTAAAGAATTACTAAGAAGAAATATATTATCTTTTTATATTCACTTTTTTTTAACTTAAAAGAGAGGTATACTTTATTGTTTTACTAGATCTTTAAACGAAAAAAAAAACAATTATCCATTGAACTAAAATTATTATTGTTTTTTTTTTAAAACTTTTTATATGAATTACCATTTGATGATGGGACATTCGAGAAATTTGTCTCAAGGACAACATGTATGTTTTTTTTTTTAATTTTTTAATTGTTTAATTATATATATATATTTTAGTTAATTGGTACTGAACACCATGAAGAGGAGGAAGAAATTTTAAATGATACATTAAATATAACCAATTTACATACAGAATCATCTAGAGTATACTGTCCAGATAATCACCTACCATCATCACCTCATATACATAATTATACTACCTTATCTGATTGTGGATCATATTATCAACCGACAAATGGAGTATCTCCAAAGACAGCTCAAACATTTTGTTGTTGTTGTAGGGATCCTTACCTAAAAACAAACATTAAAGTTGTTGTTCTTTCTATTGTTCTTACAATTGTCGGGTTAATTATTGGTGTTTTTGGTTTTATTGCAATTTTTTGTCTATCACATATAGGTAATTTTAATTAAAATTTTTATATCAAATATTTTATTATTTTTTTTTTATAGATCTTCAAGCATGGTTATTTGTTATTGTTGGAATTTTATTTTTTATTCCTGGTTGTTATCATTGTGTCTACATTCTTTGTGTGTTGTCAGGTCGACCTGGATATAAGTTTGAAAATTTACCAACATTCAAAAGACCTTTACCATTAGTATAAAAAGAAAAGATTAATTAAAGTTTGGAGATTAATAATTAAATAGAAAATTATACTAAATCAAGGAAACAAATCATAATTATTTTTTTTTTTCAATTTGCCATTAACTAAATACTTGGACATTTCAACAAATTTAAGTATCTTTTTTAAGATTAATATCAAACAATTTTACTCAGCAAGAAAAGGGATGAAAATATCTTGCCTTCATTTTATTTTTAATTATTTATTATCAAAATATTAAAATTATTTTTCACTTAAGAAGAATGTTTATAATTTATTAGCAAAAAAAAAGTGGGATATCTTTTAGATTTGGTGTCCCCTAAAATAATTTTTTTAAATAAAATTTTTTTTCAAATTTTCTTAGTTTTTCTAATATAAAAAATTATGGGAAATCAGAAAAAAATAGGAAAAAAGGAAAAAAAATTTGGTAAATTATGATTTTATCACCCCCCTTCATTTTCCGTTTTTTTTTTTTGCATTTTCAAACATTACATGATAAATTGTAAAAAATATTATAAATTAATGAAAAAAAGGTAATTGATATTTGATTTTTTTAATAAAATATAAATAAAAAGTAATTAATAATTGAATTTTAATAAATAATTTTATAAAAAATAAAAAAAAAAGGTAATTAACATTTGATTTATACTATTTACTTTCATAATATAGTTGAATAATTTCTAGCTTATCATCAATTATTTTAATCTCTTTTATATTCTATTTCATTTTATTTTAATCATTATTTCTTATTACATGAATAATTTTTTTAAATTTCTTTCAAAATTATTATTTTATTTTGAAATTTTGAAAATATTTTTTTTTTAAATTACAAAAAGAGATTGGAAAGAAATCTCATCCTTCAAAAAGTAATAAAAAAATGAATGTTGAGGAAAGTTATGACAAATAGAAAATGGAGGGATAAAACCATAAAGTATCAAAAATTTAAAAAAAAAGAAAAATTTTAAAAAATGATACAATTAATTGTAAATTATTATATACATTTATCATAAAAAAATTAAATATTTTAGAAAACAATTATTACTAACTTCTTGATATCCTTTTCATGTCAATATTTCTTTTATCAATTATGTAAAAAATCATTATTTTATATTGTTTTGATATTTATTAAATTAGATTTATATAAAGTATATTTAATTTTTACTAAATATTTCACATATTAATTATTTCTTTTTTTATATTATTGAGTTACTATTTGATTATTGAGACAAATTTTTAACAATATATTATAACAGTTATCAATAATTAATACAAGTATGGTATGTTGTAACTAAAGTTATTACATATATTTATTAAAGATTTTAACAATTCATTTCTTTTTGTATAATATTTACTCAAAAATAAAGTAATATTATTTTATATTATTACACAATTCATCAAATGGTTTCTTTTTATTAGTAAAGACCTATTAAATTTATCGATAAAAAAAAGTACAAAAAAAGTATATACATGAGTATCTTAATATTGGTTTTTTGATAAGTCAATAAGAAGGTTCATTATTTTTTAAATATTAATGTAATGAATCTATTAAACATAACAATTTTATAATGTATTTTGTACCCGTAAAAATCTTCACATAGTTTTTTTTTTCACACTCTTCTTAACATAATATTCTTTGATCTTTTAAGTAGAAATGGATTATATATCATGGGATTAATTTATCATCGTAATAGTATATAAAGAGTTATATAAGTTCATTATTTCATTTAAAATTATCTATTTCATTTAATTTGAAATTTTTTTTGTAATAGATTTACATTTTATCTTTATCGTTACATTTATAATTAATTTTTTTTTTTAATTAATAATTTTATTTTATAATTTTAGTTTTAAAAATGGCACCAACTCCATAATTTCCAAGTTCTAGTGGAGATGTAGATGTAGAAAATTTTGACAGTATGTTACCTTTTGAATTATTATAGTATTTTAATGTAAGTTTACTACGAATGTTTTTTAGTATATACATCTATTTTTAGATTTCTGAAGATAATACTGAATATGC
Source organism: Strongyloides ratti (assembly GCF_001040885.1). Taxonomy (NCBI): domain Eukaryota; kingdom Metazoa; phylum Nematoda; class Chromadorea; order Rhabditida; family Strongyloididae; genus Strongyloides; species Strongyloides ratti. Next base: position 8,856,094 of record NC_037308.1, read on the forward strand.
TCTTATCGAAGGTATCGGACATTCTGGAGTTTGTACAAATGTTGTTACTAATGCTTTTGAAATATCTAGAAATAGTGCTAAAACATGGATTTATTAATTTGATGTTGGAATTATAATTTCAATTAAAAAGAAAATGATAAAGTAAAAAGATATGAACTTAATAAAACACAATTTGATGGTATTAAAATGAAAGAGTAAGTTTTGAGAAATATAATATTATGATTATTATTTTATAGTTATTATTTTCAAACATTAAAAATAATGATGGTCAAACTTTTTCCAATGATCTAATACATCTTGTAAGATCAACTTCAAATTTCAGAATATTCTATAATATCTCACTTTCATCGCATATTTTTTACAACTGATGATAAACTTAAAAGAATAGTTGAATCAAAAAAAGGATTATGGAATGTTGTTGTTCCTGATGAATATATTCCTTTTGTTCAAAGTCTTTCATCTAAATCACTTGAAGATCTTCAAAAAGTTGAGTTGGAATTCAAGTTTACCAATGAATTTGATGCTTCTGATTGTTTATTTAAAGACTCTGTTAATGATAAACAAGGAATGCAATTTTTTAATTTATTAGTTGATATCAAAAAAAATTTAAATTATGAGGAATGGGCTAATTATAACAATGGTAAAAGCTATCTTATCAGTCCAGAAAAATATGAATTTAAAGAATGTGATATTCCGCCACTTCCTGATGCAAAATATCTTGGAATGGGAAGTTTTAGTAGTGTTAGACAAGCTGGTAATATAAAAAATGATAGTGCTGGTCTTATTTATGTTGTTGATTCTATAAAAACTGCATTCCATGTACCACAATTATTGATTGAAAAATTTGATGAAATGATAACAAGACCTGGAACAGGTTCAAGAATTAAAAAAATGAAATTTTATGGAACTGTTTATGAAAAAATTTTAAAGGATTAGTTTGTCATTGTATTCATTTAAGTAGAAAAGAAATAATTATTCATGATATTGATGATTATGGAGCTGATACTAAACAAATTATTATTAATAATGAAAAAATGACAATTCAAGAATATTATTTAAAAAAATATAATATTACATTGAAATTTTTATCACATCCTCTTATAATACAAAAAATTAAACAAAATGAAGATGGTAAAAAGACAAAGAGTTTAAATTATTATCCAATGAAACTTTTAGAAGTTGCAGATTATCAAAAAGTTAAACAAAAATCTCAAACACCAGATCAAATAAGATGTTTAATAAAAGCATGTTCTACAAATCTTTCTACTAGATGTTTTGACATACAACAGATGATACCAAATTTAAAATTCAAACAAAAAAGTGTAAATAATTTTTTAAAGTTTGTAAATAAATAATATACTAATAATACTAATACACAATGTCTTCTTTGTAAATAATGTAAATAAAACAATTTTTGAATATATTATTATAATTTTGTTTTACATAATAAAATTAAAAGTTTAAAACGTTTTTTAAATATTAATTTTTTTTTGTTGTTGTTTATAACTGTTAAAGTATATTAATTATCATAACTTCCTAGAATTGCCTTATCACTAACACATTTATTTCCATTTTTAAAGAAAGGAGGACAACAAACGACCTGTTCATTACAATCTTTTAATTTTTCCTGAATCTGTTGACAATTACTATTTTTTGTACAAAATTTTTTAAGCATCTCCCATTTTGGGCATTGAGGATCTTCTGGGCATGTGTCTGTATTACAACTAGAAAATTCCTGACTTCTTCCATGGCACTCAGAACTTTTACATATTCTGGTACGTGAACGTATACCACATGCTCCACAACTTCTACTACATTCACTCCAATCTCCCCAATCACTCCAAATATTAAATCCACTGACAGTTGTTGGTTTAATAGTTGTAATTTGTTGAACAATATTACTAATATTTTTTGATTTTTTCATTGTATATTTATAACTTATTCTAAAACCAATATCACTACCAATTTGAGATCTAAAAATAATAGCTATTTGATTACCCTCTGAAATAAAACTATTTTTAGGTTTTTCATTACAACAAAATCTTGCTCCGGTATTCCTTTGATCTTCTTGTAATTTTATTTCAACATAATCCATACAGGTACTTGTACATAGAAATGCAAAATCATCCACAAACATAATTTCAATTCTTTTACCACGTGGTGCTGAGATAATCCAACTACACATTTGATCCTCAATATAACCACCATCTTCATAATTTGGACTTTGTATATATTTCCAGTATGATGTTGATACTAAAATACCACCACACTCAGCATTAATTGATTTTTCATTTTGATCACATAATTTAGAACCATAACCATGAGGACATATACAAGTATTACAAGTTGATGGATGAGTATATCCACCATTTTTACATTTTAATTCATTTCCATTACACCTATCTGATCTTGAAGAGAAGTTATAATAAATGATTATTAAAATATTAATTACCTTTACAATAAGCTTTATTAATAATTTCTAAATCATAAAATGACAATTTTTCTCTTTGTCCAATTGTCATTTGATAAAGAGGATTTTTAGTTATAAGTGTTCTTGTAACACCATCTATAGAAAAAGCAGTAGGTCCATAATGCATAACACTACCTAAATCATATGGTATACCAAGTGTATCAATATCCTCATCTGTCCTAACCTCAAAATCAGCCAAATATGATGGTAAAATATAATCTTTGGCAAAATCAATATAATTAACGGCATCTGGTCTTGATTGTTGATGCCAAAGACCTAAAGCATGTCCAATTTCATGTTCAATCACACCAATTCTTTCACAACCATCACCAATTGATATTCCTTGTCTACCACCAAATTTACCTATCATTGAATAACATCCCTGTCCTTTAAAAAATTCAATATAATCATCATCTTCAGGTTGTTGAATATTTTTAAATGTTATACATGAATTATCCTCCCAATATTGGATTCCTTCAATAATCTGTGATATAGTAAAAAATGTCAATGATTCATGAAATCGATATTTTATTGGCATTTCTTTCCATATTGCATCTTTATCATTAGTTAAACTTCTAACTTTTCTATTATTTAAATTATCTAATAATTGTTTAGCCTGCCTTGTTGATAAAAAAATATCACCTTCAAAAAGAAATTTTGACAATTCCGGTTTAGTTTTTGGTTGGGCAGCTGAAATGACAATAGATTTTTTATTGTCACTTATAGCCTTTAAAAAAAAAGAATTATAAAATAAAAATATAAGATAAAAAAAAAAAATTACATCTTTACTAAAAATTCGATTACCATAAATTTTTTTATGCATCAAAACATGAATTTTTTCTAAAATTTCAGACATCTGACTAATATTACTACTATCAGTACTAAAATGTTCCTTTAATTCTTTAAGAATATCAGAGGTTCTTGAATATGAAATTGTAACCTCACCAGTACTATCATTATCCTTCTCCACAATTCCTTTTATAAATCCAAAAATAAAAAATAACAAAATAATAAAAGTTTTCCCTTCAAAAATAATGAAAGAGAACATAATTTATGATATAAATTAAACATAAAAATATCCTTCTTTAACATTAATTGATCAAAAGTTATTATATATATCCATATATAAAACTAATTTAATTATAGTTTTTCTCCATGATTTTTAATTAATCACCTAAGGTAATTTAATAAAATATCTTTTCTTTTAATTTGTTAAACAATATTATCTTATTATATTGAATATATCTTTTTAATATAAAAAAAGATATTTTAAAGTGATTAGTATTAATCAAGATTTATAATTTATAATTAATATCATTATAAAGTGTTTATTAGAAATAAATATATTTACTAATTTATTAGAAAATATTAATGATAAATCCTATGATATGTTAAAAAGGAAGTACATTTTTAATTGCTTGTAATGGTCTTTTTTTTTAACTTTTAATTTCTTTCTTGTATATAATTGTATACATTAAATTATAAATTTTAATGATATACACTTTTTTATTGTATGAAAGTAACTGTAAAAACAAAAAGTATGTTTATAAAAGTAAAAATTTTTTTTTTTATAAAAAAATTTGATTCATATAATGTATTTAGTATATATATTTTGAATGGTTAGATATTTATTCGTATTAAATTTTTTTTAAGCAAGTAGATTATTTTTTTTTTCATTATATCTTTAAAAATTTCATTTTTGTTAGTTTCATCCCAAGGTATGGCGTAATATTTTTGACATAAAAAAAAATATTTCAAAAATTCAGTTAAAAATAAAATTCATCTCTCAACATTTTTTAATGAGCTTGTTCTCTATGGAAACTATAACTATGAGATTGCTCTCTAAAATCTGTGGGTACACCATCACGATTTAAACGTCTTCCAGAGTTTCCTTTTACGCTACGACTATACTCTTCAAATCCACCAGGAATTTGTTCAACACGATGTTCATAATCATTTACATTTCCTTTACCATTATTAAGTGGTACAAGGAGTGAATCACGGAATTCATTTTCAAGTCTAGACATTTCTTCATCATGTTTTCTACCATATGAATAATTTCCACTTTGATTTCTTTGATCATTCCAATCAGCATAAGAATGTGATTTTGAAATTGGTCGATATTGACTTTCCATTCCCATTTGTGAGGCACTTCTATGTGGTGGTGGAATTGGTGGTTCACCATGTCTTCTTGGTAATGTTGGTGGAAATTCAACAAATGGTTGAGTTGGTGGATTTCTATAGTATGAACCATAATAACCTCCATTACTATCTCTGATAACATCTCTTGTTGAGTAACTTTTATGCATACCATATCCAGCATTAGAATTACGGCGATGTCCACGATTATCATATGTATATGTTTCACGAATTTCTCCATTTGGATTATATTTAACATCACCACGACGAAGGGAATCTGAAAGACTACTACCGTAACGCCCTTGTTGATTCATTATTCCTCCATTCATTTGATAATTTGAATTATCATTATAACCATTTTCATAGTCACGTCTCGTTGTTGAGGTACGATTATAATTTTCATAACCAGGATAATATCCAATAGGAAGCATTCCATTTCTATTCATTGAAGAGCTCCTATGACCTAAAAAATTTAATCATTTAATTTTCATTATTAATAATATAAAGGAAAAAAATTGCTGTGCAAAAAAAAAAAATGAAAGCATGGACAAAATGTTAGTAAAAAAATAAAAATATATACTAACTATTATCATAGTAAGCTTCATTAAGACTTGTATACGCACTTTTAACAGCCTCATCAAACTCTTCTGAAGTATATCTTCTTTTTTTATGATAATAATTTGTAATTTTTTTATCTCCCATAGAAGAAGATCTATGTAATGTTTTTAATTTTTTTGCTTCATTTCTAATCTCATTCTCTTCCTCAGCGGAGAGGATTTTTCTTCGTTCAGCAAGATTATCTAAGTATATTGTTAGGATTATAAAAAAAAATTAAAAAAAAAAAGACACAAATTTTAAAACATAAAAAAATATTATAATAACAGTGAATAGTAAAAAAAAAGACATATTTTTGAAGCTATTTAAAACATACCTCCACTGTAATGATTCTCAGTCATATAATGATCATCATGATGATATCTATGAGAGCGATGTTTTTTTTCTTTTCTTTGTACTCTTCTCTCAACTTCTTCAGTTCTTCTGGTTTCCTCAATTCTTTTAATAGTTTCAGTTATTCTTGGTTTTGTAACAACAGGTTTAATGATTCCTCTTGGTTTATCATCCTACAAAAAAAAAATTATTAAACATTATAAAAAAATTTTAAAAAAAAATGAAGCCTAGTGGCACCTTAAGCTCAATAATGGTAGTGGTTAACTTTTCTGGTGTTGAATAGTTAGGAGAATGTGAGGTAGGAGAGTGACGACGCTTAATAGCACTAGATGATAGTGGAAGCGGAACTCTAACCGTGGGTGAAATTGTTCTTTCTTTAATAATATTAACCGGCTCTTTTCTTATATTTTCAATTCTTTCATTTCCTTGTCTGATATTTGAAGATTCATTGTTGTTACGAACCTTAATGCGAGAATAAGTTTCTGTAAATTCTCGAACGATTGGTTCGGTCTATAATAGTGATTAAATTAAAATTGTGATTATGTGAAAATTGTGTTTTATGATATAATTTATATATATCATTATATAATTTTTATAATTAGTATAATACATTAATGTATAAAAAAGAAAAAAAAAATTGTTAGTTTTATGAAAAGCATAGCATTACATTGTGAGTATAAAAAAAGTGGTGCACACAAACCTCTGTTGTTGTTAATAGAGAATTAGTAAGACTGCTATTGGATCTATTGTAACGTTTCTCTACATTATTAGTTCGAACTTTTAAAATCGTAGGATGATAATCTTTAGTTGTCCCTCCATTAACACTAACAACACTTCTAGGAGAGAAAGAGCTGTTAAACTGCCAATTTGTTGATGAGGCATCTGTTACATAACCGGACCGATCAACTGCTGCATTCAAGGTTAGTGGAGAAGGAACTGTCTCAGTTGAGATACGAGATTCAAGCATTTCTCTTAATTGTTCCTGTATTAGAAAAGCAAAATGTTAGTAAAAAAAAATTGTTAATATTATATTTAAAAAAAAAAAATTATAAAATGTTAGTAGTAAAGTTATAATTTTTATAAAAGATAAAAATTTTAGAATGTTAAAGAAACCTTATACATATCAGGCACCGGTTCCGGATCAGTTTTAATAATTTCAGATGAGACTAATTTGAAATCTTTTTTTAAACCTTTAGAGCGTTCAATTAAATTCTTGTTAAGCTTGGAGAGTTCATCCAGATCATCCTAGGGAAAAAAAAAGCATTGGTTAATATAATTAGAATAAAAAAAATTAGTATATGTTATTTTTTAGTCAAAAAAACTTCAAACAACTCATTTTTAAATTTTAAATAATAAAAATTCATTTATTTTTTAAAAATAATTTTTCATATTTAGCTTACCTTCTTTGGAGCTTCACTAACTTGCTAAAAATAAATATTAGTAAATAAATATACATTTTAAACATTAAATAAAAGCATTGGACACAAGCAAATATTTAAAAAAAAAAGATTTTATATAAAAAATGTCTAAACGATTTATGCATTTTTTCTTTCCTGAAAATTAATAATTTCTTATATCTCATATTATACCTTTAAACAATTATTTCATTTTTTAATATATTACACATTTTTTCAAATTCAATATTACATAGATATAGAATATAATATATAATTTTTTTTTTTTGGCAATAACTGAATAATATTTTATCAAAGATTTTGATTTTTTTTATATACAAATTACATTCTTTTTAATTTTCTTTCTACACCACATTATCTATATATAATTATCCTAAAGTTTTACAAATACCTGGATCCATTTGGTGAGATAAGACTACTTGGTTGTCTATGTATTTGAGGTGGAACCAAGGTATTTCCATGATGGGATCTTCTTGATAATGAAGGTCTCATTAAATTAACTGGAACTGATTGCCTACCACCATGAATAATATTTAATGCTGAACCAGTTCTTTGCATCAATTGTTGAGCCATTCTTTTAGTTTGCCCTGGATTTTGAGGTGGTGGGGATCTTGGTGATACTGCTAAATATCCTGATGGTGGTGATAATGGTCTCTAAAGATAAAAAAAAATTATCATATTATATAAATTTTTTTTGTGATAATATAAGTAATGAGAGTGATTTAATAAAAAAAAAAAGATAATGTGTTAAAAAATGAGATATTATTTTGATGTAAGGTTAATATGAATCCATATTAGATGATAGAATAATCATAGGTAACACTACGACTTCTTCTTCTATAATTTGTTATTTTTTTATTAACACCAGGTTTCACACAATTAGATACCCTATATCCATCCGGTAACGGTTTTGGTATAAATGGTCTTGCTGTATTATAACTTGGTGGAACAGGAGAAACTTGAGCTTGAAGTAATCTTGAAGGTATCCGCCTTACTATTGGCTCTGGAGCCATCATAGGTGTAACAGATGCTGGTCTCTGTATATGATTTCTACTATTTCTAGGTTTTACAATAGGTACTTGACTATTACTTTGTTGATTAAGATGATCTACTGAACCATAACTTTGACCTGTTCTTGAATCTACTCTACGTAGTAATCCAGAACTAGTAGAAGAATGGTGTGGAGGTTGTTGAGATGGCTGTCCGTGATAATATGAAGTAGGTTGTTTGCGGGAGTAAGAAGAACCACTATGATTAGAATGTGTTGAACCAACAGTTTGACATGGTTGTTGATGATAACCTCCTGATGAAGAAGATATAAGTGTCTGAAAAGAAGATGAAAAATTAATAGTGAAAGAATTAACATTAACAATATGTTATATATAACTTAAGAGTGTATTAAAATATAAAGAGTAAGTTAAATTAATCTTTAGCTAAAGAAAATTTCAAAAAAAAAAAAAATAAAAATATTTATGTATAGTAATCACACTTACTGGGGGTACTGAGGGGGATCGGTAATTAAGATTGTCTTTTGAAGGATACTCTCGAGCATGCAATTTTGGTTCTTGTTTTTGTACAGGTGATCTTATCCTTTCATTAATTAATTTATTTTTAAAAACAGCTTGACTTTCAATAGGAATTCTATTTAAACCTTTGGATACTTTCATACAATAATCATTTTTTTTTGACGATGAATTCTGACATTAATAAAGGAATTGGAGATGCAAAAATATATGCACAAATAGGTAAATAAAGAATTAAATTATCACACAATTATAATATTATAAAAAAAAATAAATAAAGTGTTACACAACAATTGTTCGTGATATAGTGGTACTTAAAAAAGGATAAAAGATTAAAAACTTACAATCTCTGATGTTCTCCTTTCACGATTAGCTTTTTCAGCATATTTTTGTTGAATTAAATTAGCTTGACTTTCAAATAATGCAAGTCTTTTCTTGAGATTTACATTATGTGGTATATCTTTACCTTGAATTGTTGAGGAGTGTGCTGGTAAATCATATATTTTTTCCCAATCATTAATTTCTTCATGATCTCTACCTAAATCATGAACACTTTGACTTCTTCCCATTGGTGTTACTCTTCTCGTTGGAGAATCTACTCCATGAAAATTTCTTTCATGTATTATTTGAATATCTTCTTCCTCTGTCCCATAATTAGGATCTTCAGTTAAATTTGAATGTGATTGATGAAGTCTTCTTTTAACTATTTTTATACCATTTGGTGCATGTGGATAAAAACCTCCTGAAGGAGTATTTCTAATAGCTTTAAATACAGAAGGTGGTCTATGACTTCCATCAGGAGATGGTTTGATAAGATATTTTGTTTGTCTTTTATTAACTTCATCAAGTGTTTGAAGACCCCCATGTCTTACAGGAGATAATGGAGGAGAATTTTGGGGTGTAAAATTTTTTTTTTCCTTTTTATAATCTGGATCACTAACAACTGGAGCCCATTTATATTCATCTGTATTATCCCGCTGAGGTGAATATAAATTTGAATTACTTCTACTTATACCATCAGGATCACTGTTAAGGGGTTTTCTAAGTTGTGGCCATATATAAGGTTCTTCTGGGGGTGGTTGCCAACGTTTACCCAATCTTATAATTTCTGGAGGTTTATCTGGTTTTTCAATAAATGTTTCGCGTCTCTTTAAAATATCTATATCATATTGATCTTTTTCTAACAATTCTTCAGATGTAACAATTTTATTTTTTTCAATATTTTTTCTTTCATTTGAATCTAAAACATATGTTCTTTTCCATGTTGGATTAGAAGATGGTGATATTTCATTTCCTGTTGCAAATTGAGGATTATCCATAGACATAGCACTTATAGGTCTTGTTTCATAAATACGAAGATTATGTTGATCTGATGGTGAAATAAATGATTCATGTAAACTATTTTTCATTGATTCATTATATTCTTGTTGATGATACATTTGTTGATTATGAATATTACTTGTATGTTCATGATAATTTACTTTTTCATTTTCCATCATTTTTTGTTGTTGTTCAAGTAAATGTTTTTGTTGAAGTTGCATAGCTTTTAATTGTTTTTCCATTTGTATTCTTTTTTCTTTTTCACGTTTAGCTATAGCTTCATATTCTAATTGCTTTTGTCTCTCAAATTCTCTTCTTCTCTCTGGATCGTACATACTTTTAGCCATAGCTGATGATGGACGTGGGTGTTCTTCTTCATTTTTTGTAGGTAATGGTGGCCATATAACAACACCATTATTTTGCATTGGACTAGTCATATCTACATATTTTGTTTCATCATTTAATCCCATTTCTGTTGTAGACATTTCTTTAGTCATTGTATGATGTTTACTAATGTATATAGGATGATTATACTCATCATTTTGTCTTGTTATTGGTATTTCTTGTTCTCTTGGATTAGGAATATAATGATTATTAGTTAAATTATTTTTTGATATTTCTTCTAAATTAAAGAATGGTCCATTAAATGATGCTAAAGGATATTTTGGTTGTCGATTTTGACTATTACTTCTTTGTCTATGTTTCATAAGATTTTCTTGCATAATTCGATATCTTTCTTCTTCATCTAACATTTCAAATGTTGTACTAACACTACGTGGTTGTGGTGAAATAGCTTGATTTCTAGGATCAAGATGTTGAGATTGATCTAGAGATTTTTGTGTACCTCTTGGTGTTGTTATAGAAGTAGTACTTTGATGTATTTGTGCATCTTGATAATGCTGATAAGCATAACCCGTTTCCTGTTCCTGATATTGAGTTGAAGTTTTATAGTTTTGTTTCAATATTGGTTTGGGCTGGTTTTGTGTATTTATATGAAGTTGTCTATCAATTGTTGGAGACATTATTCTTTCATGAAATTCATGTTCTGGTTGCTTTTGTGGTATATGACTTGGTTGTGAAGCTTGTGAAAGTTTTTCTGGCAAAATTAATTGTTGTTTATGATAATTTACCCGATTACTACTACTATTATCTTCTAATTTCGATGATTGATATGGTAATTTTTGTGAAGTATTATAACGTGATGTATGATTTGTTTCACGTTTAATTTCCTCAATTTCTTCAAAAGTTGTTCGTCGTTCCTGTAAAATAAAAAAAAATGATTATTATTTAATATTTAAAGTTATTTTAACAACCAAGATATTTTTATAAGGATCAATGGAGTAAAAAGATTTTCTTTCATCATCTCCTTCACTATTGACCTCTTCACGTGGTACCTCAATAATATTAGGTAAACTTGGTGAAGCAAGTTGGCTTCTTAAATGATGACTAGGAGTAGAGTAATTTCTATTTAAATTATTAGTTAATGGTGATGTTTTATGTTTAGTATGTTTTAATTGATCTTGTCTAATTTGTTCAAAATATACATTTTTTAATTTTTGTATATGACTTTTACCAGAACCGTCATTTGCGGCATAACATAAATTAGACTGTGACATAAGGTATCACCTATTCCTAAGTATTAATATATTTCTTAAAGGATTTTAATAAATTAAATAATATTTAAAAAATTAAAAAAAAAAAAAGAATAATAGTAATAACTAATTAAAATTTTATAATAATATAATATATAATTATGAATGTTAAAAATTTAAATAAATATATAAAAACTAATACAAAATGTGTCTTAGTTTATAAGCAAAATACAATTTCATTTTATTTATGAAACTTAAAGAATACTTGTAAATATGATAATAGAGAGATGAGTAAAAACTTTTGCGCAAGATTATTATTAATACCTCTTTTGTAAACTTTAAAAATATAAAAAAAATTCTTTTTCATTATATTATAAATTATTCATAATAATGATACAAAATTTACATATATGTTTATTTGTTAAATATAAATATTACAGATTAAGATATTATTTAAAAAAAAAAAAAAATTAAACAATAATAATAAATTGTAACATTTGTAGACGATTACACATTAAAGTATTATTGTTATTTTACTCTTGCTACGTTTTTAAGAGCTTTTGCGCATACATAATATTAACTATAATCATTAATATATTAGTTTAGGACTAAGAGGTAAGATAGAGACATTCCAATATACTGATCACTAACAGTCCATACACAATTGTTAAAATATTTTATTATATAATATTATATATATATATATATTTTGTATAACACAAAATTATTCTACATGGGGACTCTAGTTATTTTGAGATGCAGTATATCATCTAATCGTTGATTAAAGAATATATTTATATATATATGATTCAACTTGATAAAGGAATTGAAAATCAAACTAGCCTTTCAACAAAATTTTTGCTTACCTATGAGGGACTAACATATTCTTTTATATATACTATTGCACAAAAATAATAATAAATAATAAATGTAGTGGACTTTTCATTATGATAATACAAATAAACCACCAAATATTGCTTTACCACGTATTAAATTTATCTTTTTTTTTTCTTTGATTTAAAAAAAAAAAACTTACAGTGTATTTACTTAGATGAAGTTGTTTTTTGTGATTCCAAAGTATTGAATCTCCACCTTTGTCCGGTCTTCCTTCTTCTGATGTAAATAAATCCTACAAAAAAAAAAAGTTAAAAAATATTATCATATTATAAATAATTATTAATATCAAAAAAAAAAAATTTTTTTTTTCTGTTAATTTTAAAATAAAATAATATTAAAATAATACTACAAATATTTAGAATATAAAAACTTTTAAACAATTTGTAAATTTTTTAACTCATTTAAAGTAATACTTTCATCACCATTTACTCTCTATACACACCTTTTCATTCTTAGATAACATAAACAAAATTTTTAAAAGTTACCGTTAAAAAAGTTAAATAAAAAGCTTTTAATTACACTTACTTTATCATTCTCGGGTAACCTTTCCAATCCTTCACTCATATTTTTTGAAGAAAAGTTGCTAAACAAAGACATTCGGGAGGAGGTTTTATCTATATTATCAGCACTTATTGTTCTACCAGATAATGATTGTGGTGTATTGTTTGATGAAACATTTTGAAGGTAACGATTTTTACGTAATCGTATCAACCAACCAGGATCCTGAGAACGAGAGCGCTTATGACTATTTTTTTGGTCATCATTATCTGCCTCTGGTATTGGTTTACTTCTTAAATCACTTATTGATTTAGCTCTTGTAAAATATACTTGCTATAAATAAATAAAAAAAAAATTATTAAAAAAAAATAATTAAAAATTAAAATCTTACATGCCATATCAAGGGTAAAATTATTTTTTTTGCATGGAAAAAGTAATAAGTAGTGATAGTAAATAATAAATAGTAATAATAAATTGTATTTATTATAAGTATGCATTTTTCTTTTCCAAATCGTTTAGACATTTAATTTGTTACATAGATTAAAAGCTAGGAAATAAGAAACGGACAGATTGAAAATAAAACATGGACAAAAAAAAAATTAACAAAGCATTAAGCACAAAACTTACCTTTTGAAGAGTTTCAATTGCCTAAAAAAATAAATAAATAAGTATTAAAAATATGGTTTTTATATTAATAAAACTTACATGTTTCATTTGTTCTAACTCACGAAGACTTTCACTATGATCTTGTTTTGGTCCCGGCCAATCAGGTTTATCCCATGGTTTATTAGCATCTTTTTCATTTGTTTTAAGGTATTCTTTTAATTTTGATGCTTCCATTTCTCTGTGCCTTTCAACACTTTCTTGTAAATAATTTGTTGTTGTAACAGGTCTCCTCTCTAAACTTTTAAATCTTTTTTGTTCTAATGGATCTAGATTCATAAAACTTCTTTTGGTATGTTGAGAAGGAAAATCTCCGACAAGAGTTTTCTGTTGAAATATTTGTGAAGAAGGTATATTTGAATTTGAATTAACTTTAGGATCTATTATTGTCATACGATTGTGTTCCTGACTTTCTCTAACTTTGTAATCTCCACTTTGATATTGAAGATTTTGAGAAGATCCATAACGTACTTCAGCTTTCTATAATTTGATAAAAAAAATTATTATAAAATAATAAAAAAATTAATAATAATTTGAATATACCGTTTGTTCTATATCAGATTTGTAAAATGGTGTTATACCAGTAACTGCAGTTCTAACTTCACCACCTTGTTTTGTTGATGGATTATCTTCCTATAATAATTTAAAATATATTATTTATTCAAGATAAAATAAAAACATATTTTTAAAAAAAAATTTTTTTTATAAATATTTATCAAATATTTATTAAATATTTATTAAATATTTATTAAAAATTTATTATTTTAGTATGTACGTGCATTTCTTAAAAGAGATCATAAAATGTATGATCTTTAATTTTTATTCCTTGCATACTTACAAAATATTTAAATTTTTTCAATATATTTAAAGATATTCTTTTCTTATTATCATTATTTACATTAACATTTATATCAGTTTTACCATTAATATTTTTATCATCAACAAAATATATTTTTTTTAACATCATTTCACTAAAACTATTCATATCATTTAAAACATACAATTAAAATATTGTCCTAATGTTATTGTTTACTAATGAAAACGTGATAATATATACATTTTATTTTGTTATTTTCTTATTTGATGCCCTCTATCAAATGAAGTATCTTTGCCTATATACTGAGATATATTTTATTTACTGTATATCATCCAATTATTTCTTTTCTCTTACATCCCTAATATGTATGTATATATATATATGTATGTTTATATATATATATAAATAAATTTATCAACATTAGGATCATTCTATCTAGACCCAACATTTTATATTAATAATTTTAAAGTACATTTAATTTTAAAGGTCATTATTTTACTTTGTGTATGATCAATAGAATATTTTCTTTATTTTATTAAATAATTTTATACCCAAATTTATCAATTAATTAAAATAATTAACTATATATATATATATATTTTTTTTTATATAAAATTTTATTATACTTATTTTTTTATATATATATAATATTTCTTAAATATATTTGTAAATTATTAAAATAATAAATCTCAATTAATTATGTTTTACTATTATAAATAAAACTATTTCTAGATTGTTTAAATTTTTTTCTTTTAAATAATAATTAGACAAAAAAAAAAACAAAACAAAACAATATAAATGACATTATCTTCTGTATTAAGATCACCATTATTACGTGGAATAAAGGTAGATTCATTTTTAAAATCTGTTATACCACCTGGAAGTAATATAAAACTTCGTCAAGCAGAAAAATCTGATTTTGATGACATCTTATCTTGTATTAGTAAAAGATTCCTTGCCTACGATCCTTTTATAACAAGTTTTGGATTAAGTGAAAAAGAACTCTATCCTGTTTATGAATTTATAGCAACAAATTCTATACAATCAGGTTGTTCTATTGTAGCATATGATCAGAACAATGAAAAATTAGTTGGTTTCCGCCTACAGTCAATGTATAAAAGAGATGATCCAGAAATGGAGGAAGATATTAAAATGATGCCATTACAATGTGAAAATATTAAACAATTAGGTAAGATAAAAAAAAAGTTTTATAATAAAAAAAAGAAATAATATATATATGTATAAGAAAAAAAAAAAGAAAAGAAAGATAGATGAACTATTTAATAAATTTTAAGTAGATTTTCTTCCCCTATTTTTAAACAAAATAATTGTTCATTTTTCTTTTTTTTATTTACAGTAAATTTTACAAAAGTTATACGTAAAGAAGTATGGAATTTTATTCCAAATGACGTAAAAACAATCTTATACAGAAGACTCATTTATATTGATAATAAATATGAAGGAAATGATGTTGTAAAAATGATAGGTGAATCTAATTTTGATGAACCACTATTTATACAAATGAATTTAGAGGGAGCACTTATAGAAACTTATACAAAAAAACAATATGACATTATTAAATCATGGAATTATGAAACATTAAAACAAGTTAATATTAATGAATTTGGTAAAATTGTTAAATCAAAAGAAGATATAAATAATAATCCTAAAATTAAATTCTCATATATGTTTAAAAAATTTTAAATAAAAAAAATATTGTTTTAAATTTGCTAAATCACATAATAAAATTATTTTAAATAATAATATTATAATTAATTTTAGAATATATATATATAAAATATTTAAAAATATAGTAATGATTAATTAAAATATATGTATATATATAATCATACTTTTATTTTTATCTATAATTATCTATATGAAAAATCAACCTAATCCAGGAAATTGTGACATTTACAATTCTATACTGTGGATATATTAATATAGAGATATAGCTAAAGATAAAATTATTTAATACTATTAAATAATTGAAAGTTATTTTACCTCACTAAACAGGTATTAAAATATACAAAAATGATATATATATATATATATATATATATATATTTACTATAAATTTTTACTTTAACAGATATATATAAATTTAATAAAAAGAAAATAGATACCATTTTAATCTATATATATCTATATAAATATTGTCAAAATAATTACCAAATATATATTATTTTTAATTGCTCAAAATGGACATTTTATTGAAAAGTTATAATAAAAGTATTTATATATATAAATATATATTTGTTCTTTTATTTTTCAATAAAAAAATATTTTAACTCTTTTTTAAACTAAAAAAAAAACTTACTGGTTTTGGTGGTGTTCCCTCAACAACACGTTCAGGATGAGATGACCATCTCTTTTCAGAGATTTTAGCCTCTTGAACAAGTCTTCCAGCACTAGACATTTTATTATCTTCTAACTTCTTGATCTCCTGATTTTTTATATTACTTTTTTGTTCAAAAGTTTCACGTAAAAGTTTAAAATTTGACTTAACTTCTGTATTAATAAGGGGTGGTGGATTTGAAGGTAATGTTGGAATACCTTCTTTACTTTCTAAAAAAAAATAATAACAAATTTAATAAAATAATATAACAATTTTTTTTTAGGGTAAATAATAACATTTATAATAAACGTTTATTTTATTTTTTTAACTAATTAACAAAATCAAATATATTTACAAAATATTTATAAATTAAAAAATAACAAAAAAAAATTTTTTTTTAATTGTTATTTAAAAAATATTACATTATCCAAAATGTCTTTTTTTTTTAATTTTATTTTTATTATTTTTTTTTTTTAAAATAAAAAGATAAATATTTTATTAGAAAATAATTTTACCATGATGGAATGAATCAAAATAAATAACAAAAATGAAAATTAAAAAAATTTTATTATTTATAATTAATCTCCAACTTCTTACAATTATGACCGGTTTTAGGAAGTACCAATAAAATTGCTACATATATACTCATCTATTTCGCACTCTTTTAAACTAATTCTAATTACATATGATAAATAAAATACATTAATTTAATATTATTTCTTAAAATAGACCAACTACTTTTTATAATGAATCACAACACATATTATTTGAAAAGATAATATAAATAAAGTTATTATGATAAAGGTATTAATATTAATAAAATCTCAAAGTATATTTAAAGGTTATAGGTAATCAACCCAAAAATGAATTATTATAATCATTTCTTTAGCATGTCCTTGGTGTGACGTTGAATCTATGATGTGTTATATCAATAGTATAAAGGAATTTAAAATTTTTACTATACTAGTTAATGATAAAAACAAGAATGTAAAGTAATTAAGGTTTTTCAAGAAAATAATTTCTAAAATAGTATTTGATAATATATTTAGGAGCGCAAAAATTAAAGGTGGGTATGAGAAAATAAATTAAAAGATATGAATGGAATATGTTAGAAATAGAAAGTTTAATAATAATATATGAAAGTAGTTAATTGATATAGAAAATTTAATAATGAATAGAATAGTAATAAATTAATTATGAAACAACTTTTTTTAATTACTAAAAATTATATAAAATAATTGTTTAATTATTTTTAATATTTTATATATTTATAAATATATTAATTTGATTTGTCATTCTTAGTTATATATAAGTTAAAAACAAAAATAAAAGATTTATTTTAAAAGTAATGATAAAAATTTATAACAATCCTACTTTTTATAATTTGTTTTAAATGTTACAGATCAAATACTATAATTATTTTAAAATATAATCACTTGGAAAAAAAATTTTGTTAAAGAAAAAAGACTTGTTAAACCAATCTTTTAAGTAAATTTTAACTTAAGGATAAAAAAAAATTATTTTTATGATAAATAAATATATATAAATACATAGTATGATAGTAAAATTGTTTCCTACATAAAGCTTCTCATTGACAAAAAAAAATTTTTTTTTTTAAATTTTCAATGTTATGTAAAGTTAAAAGATAATAAAATGAATACTTTTAAATATACCTAGTATAATATATTATTTTAACAATTTTAGAATTAAATAAAAAATAATTGCGCTGCAAATTAGATATATATATATACGACAACCATAAAAACAACAACAAAAAAAAAATTAAAATGAGACTATATATTATTATATAGAATGTTTATTTAAAAAATTTTATACAACAAAAATCATTACAATTAATGAGTGTAGAAAAATTATTTATTTATTTATTTAACACATATGAAAAATGTGTTATCTTAATTAGGTAAAAGTAAAATCTAGAAATAATAAATAAGATTTTTCCATAAATAATAATAGAATCAATCGTTTCTTTTTCTATCTCTCTCTCAATAATCCTGTTACTTTTTCTAAAAAGACTTTTATTAATGATACTTTTATTAGTATCATTAAAAATAAATTTATAATAAAAGTGATGGTATAAGATTAAAAGGATTGTAATGAATATTCATTGTAAATATATTTTTTTTATATATATATAATTTTAATAAAATTACAAATTATTGTAAAGAAAACAAAGTAACAAGGTTACCTTTCTTAACTAAATCTCTTTTTACCTTCACATAAACTAAATATATTAAATTTATATAAAATAAAAATATAAAAAAAAAATGGTAGAAAAAAAAAACTTTTAATAGAATGATATATATTATTTTAAAAAAGAAAATATATTTATAATAATATTAAATAATCATAATCAAGGAAAAAATAAGTGTCTTGATCTTACTACTTATCATTTTTAATTTCTAGAAAAAGTATTACTAATCTGTCCTTAAATTTATATATTCAACTATCATATAAGTATTGTTTTCTCTTAACAAATACTTCAAGTTTATAGGTAAAAATTATATATTATATTATATTGTCAAGAACAATCACTTGTTACATGAGCTTAACAAATATTATATTTAACAATCATATAAGTAAAATACTAATACTAAAGGTAAATAAAATCTTTAAAAAGACACTTTTTAAATTATAATCTAACAAGTTTCTTGAAACATGAAAAAGAATTTGTTTAGGACTGGTATTCATGATTTTTAAAATATATATATATATCATATAGTAAAGAAATAAATATCTATTATATATTCATAATTATATCTAAATACATATATATATCTATAAAAATTTTTAAGATATATTATTAATAATAATAAAAAAAAAAATAACGATTATGATTGTAAAATTGCAGTTACATCATTATACAATGTTACAATAAAAAAATTTTCTGAGTCATATGAAAGTTTTCTTTATTTTTGTAACACCCTCCTATCTATTTTCTATATACACTTTTTTTATTGCATTATATAATACTCTATCTTATTTTAAAAGTAAAAAAATTTTTTTAACTTTCATAATTTTACAAATAATCGAACAAATTATTTCGTAATTTTTTTTTTATTTACATTTATTTACAACAGGTCATATGGGAGAAGTTTGACAAATATGTAAGATATTTATTTTTTTATCTATAAAATAGTAATATTTGTGATAAAGTATTATTATAATTATAACTTTTTTATATTCCTTTTATTATCATATATTTTATAACATACTATGAAACAAATTAAAAGAATTATTGTATTTATATATAAATAAAAATGTATATGTACATGTATAATATGTAAAAGCATTTTAAAAATTTATCCTTACAAATTATGTTAGTTAAATGAATATATGAAACCTGATAGAAATAATATTTTATCAAATAAAAAAAATGTCTAATTTTTTATTTTTATGGATAAATAACTGTTATTTAATGAAGGAAATATTACAACACTAATTATTTTTATAATTTTACAAAAATTTACACAAACATCTTTTTTGATATATTTTATAATATGCGCCATATATATATATAATAAATATTAATTAAGGTCATTAGTTAGAGTTAAAAATACAAAAAATATTTACTTACCTTTTTCTAAATCATTATCAAAATCATGAAATTTAAATACTGTTGTAGAGGTAGATTTCAAAGATGGAGTTAAATAATTAGTATCATTCATATTATTTTCAATAATTTTTTCTTCTTCAATATTTTTTTTGATCTCTTCATCTTTATTATCTTCTTGAGATTTATTTTTGTCAGTTGATTGTAGCATAGGAGAATGATAAAATGAAAGAATAACAGTTAACTCTTGCTCTGGTATCATCTTTAATCGTGGTCATCGGATTAAAATTAATATTGTTAAAGAGAACTTGTTTCCGGTGACTCTGCTAGTTTCCTTTCTCCACATAACTTTATGGTATACCAAAAGTATAGGTAGAAAAATTTTACTAAAACTTTTCTTCTGTCCTCAATATTAACTAACTGGGAGATATTTTTAATCCTATAAAAAGTAAATTATAAACTTAAGAATGTAAATATTTTTATTATTCATAAATAATTATATTAAATAATAATCAAACGTTTAAATAAATGGGCTTTTAATATTATATTAAAATATATATATATATATACATATTATTATTCTTTACATTTAACATTAAATTCAATTGAAAGTTATTGTAAAAAAGATATAAATATATTATTATTAAAAAAAAACTCAATCATGATATATATTTATTAAAAATATTTATGAAAAATTAACAAATTATTAAAAATATTAATTATAAAATTCTTTTTCTTTATGCAAATTTCTTTTATATATTCTTTTGATAGTAAATTAACTTAAATAAAAGTAAACTTACATAAAATTTTGTAAAACGTGGATGATTTATTTTATAAAATGTGATAAAAATATAGAGGTCCAAACATTTAACGATTGATTAAAAAATGTAAAGTTAAAATGTACTTTTATAAAACATTTATAAAGTATATATTTATTTTTTGGTAAGTTATTTTAATTTTATTATTATAAAATTAAAAACAATGTTAGTATTAAAAAAAAATTTTTATTTTTTTGATTTTATACCTTCTCGTACCAGGCATTCTTGAACTGTTGAAGCTAATAATACTCCATCTCTTGACCAAAACTTTCCATGTGTCATGACTCTTGAATTATTTGCTATGGTACTGTATGTTTCATATAACATCCAATCCTCAGCATTAAATTTATCATGATGAATGTAAATATTGTGATCTAATGATACTACCATTGAAGGAATAAATCCTTCAGTTAGATGTCCTAAGTATCCTGATGGAGCTAAACTAGAGTCAGATATATAGTTAATCATAGCTCTATGATATTTTGGATTATCTCCTAATGGAAATAATGATTTAACCCAAATAAAATGTTTCAAGGGTGGACAATATTTTTTTAAACAAAGATGTTGTTCTGGATCAACTGGACGAGTTTCAAAGATATGTCTTCTATCAGAAACTAAAATATGTAACAATTTATTTATATATTTACTTTCTATAATTTTTTTTCCTGATTCAACCATAGCAATGACAGATTCTGCATAATCAAGAGTACTTAACAATGCCTCAGGTTCTGTTACAACAGGCATCTTTTCTTGATGAGTAAAAGGTGTAGATTCTTGTTTATGAAATGAAACTTGTGTTGTTGCGATAATATCATTATTTTGCATTGCTTTAACAAATCTTGTAGCAAAACTATTTCCATCTCTAATATTTTCTACATGAAAATAAATTGGTGACAAATCAGTGGCCATTTTGATAAAGTAATTATGACATGAATGAGGGAACATCCCATTACTGACTGTTTCTTCAGCTGCTGAAATGGCATTGGTAAATATTTGCCCACCATAAGCTATATTAGCTGAAATTCTAGTTCGAATTCGTCTTGTCTTGTAAATATTATCAGCTACTTTATCCAAACCAAAATAGTCATTTATTGGATCAGTTGATGATTCATTCACTTTATCAACTAAAATATTCATAATAAAAAGAATAGATTTTATTTAGTTAGAGAACAAAAACTTTTCTAGTAATTTCTTTGTATTTCCAATGGTAATATAGACCAATGTAACAAGAAATGACACTAACACAATGAATGATATAAACCTACACATTGTTAGAATATTTAAATTTCTGTTACATACATGATAAAAACCTATTACAACTTACTAATAATGAAGGAAATTTAATATGATTAATTTTATGAAAAAGATTATTTCTAATATTTGATATACTCCAATACATCTTATTGCACTATGGATAAAAAAGGAAATATGATAAAAAGAAGTGAGACTTTCTAATGATTAATGATCGATAATAAACGAAGTACCAAAGAAAACTACAAATATAAATGAAATACTATTTAATCATAAAAAAAATAAATTAAATATGGTATATTTCAATTTTCGTGGAACCATTTTTTATTCTTTTTCTATTTCCTTAATCTAAATCTCAAAAAAACTAATAGTTTCTTTTTTCTAAACAGATTTAGCAAGGTTGTTATAAAAAATGTTTTTCCTTTCATCTCATTGTTTATTGTTCCACCACCTGTAATTTTTTTAATCTTCTTATGCAGAAAAATATCATGCTCCAACAAACTATTAATGACTTTTTTTAATTCATTACAAAATTAAAAAAAAATTCTATATTACAAAGATGAACTTACATTTTATATTTTTTTTTGCAAATTAAGAAACTCCATTTTTATTATTTTTAGAAAATATCCTTAGAATTGACCTTTTGATAATACTTTAATTTAAATTTTAAATCAGAATTTTGATATCGTTACTTTAAAAAAAGTTATTAAAATTTTCTAATTAAAAAATTAATCTTATTATATTCCTTATTTTTTTGTATTAATATAATTTTTTTTAGAATATAAATTGTTTTCTGAATCTTTAAATGTTTTGTACTACAAATTCCTTTCTATCTTTTTTGTAAATTCAAATTAATAGTATTTTTATTATAAAAAAGTTATTAATTTTTTTTAAAACATTTTTTGAAATTTTTCTCATGAAAAAAAAGTTTAATTATAAAATTTTTTTAATTAATATATTTGTAATTACTATAATGTTAGAAATAAGGATTATTATTTATAGTAGAATTTATTTTTATTTGCTAAACTTTGTACCCACAAATCTTCTAGAGTAATCCATATACCTAAAGAATTATTTCATAAGTCATTTTAGACTTTTGTTACGAATCTGAACGTTGTAAAATTTTATTGTTAGTTAATTTAATAATTGTGTTACTTAATTTTTTTTATTTATTGTTAATTGTAACGGTTCATACACCAGTTTTAATAAAATTTTTTACTTTTAATTCAAAATACTGCAATTAACAATCGTTTTTATAATTTAATTATTTGGATGAGTTTTTTTTTTATAATTCTACATCATATAACATTTTGTGATTGCACACATCAGTTTTTATTCTTATTATTTTATAAAATCTTAATATGCTTTTCTGAAAGTTTTTTCACGGTTCCGCGCAACTTGATTCCAGTTATTTTTATTTTTAAAAATTATTTTCATTAAGTATTTTGCTTCACGTTATAATGAACTTACAAAAAAAACACTTTTTTACTTTTGAAAGCAGCATTCCTTGTCGTTATACTAATTATATCCACTTAAAAATTTAAAAAAAATCAAAATTAAATTCTAATACATTCAAAACAAAATAAAATATATGTACTCAATTTTATTTTAAAAAAAATCAGCATCACGAAAACTGAATAATACCGTATACATTTATTTAATCCGATATATCATCCTTCTTTGAACACGGTATTGGAAGTCTCCTCTACGTATGCAAGCTAATATAACACGCTTAACCATATCTTCTTCATAATTTTGTCTTACAAAGTCTTGTATAACCATGTTCTCCGAGACAGCAGTTCCAACAGCAAATCTTCTTTTTAATTGTGTTTCAACACGATTAAACATCTCTTGTTCATGAGGTGAAGTAAAACCTTCAACACCAACAAGATTGCCACTTGACGCTGCTTCAATAGTAGATACCCGGAAAAGTCTTAGTGCCTCATCGACATGTTTTTCTTCAACAAAAGGCTTTAATTCCATCTTTGCCAAAGCTTCACTCATACGTATGACAGCTTCGAGTTGACGGACTGTTATAGGAATAGCAGATTTTGTAATTTTTTCGTTTTCATTTAAAGGATTTCTGAGAGTAATATAGTGGTTAACAAGTTTTTCTTTGGCAGAATCTGTAAGCCTTGGAGCACACGTAGCTCTAGCATAAGCAATATATTTCCTTAGAAATTCCAATGACAACTCACCCTCTTGAGGTTTAACATCCTTGTGGTTAGCATTTACATGTACTTCGATGACATGCTTGGCAAGAGTAGAATCTCTTTTAGAATCATGAATATCTTTGACAACAAAAATCATGTCAAAACGTGATAAAATAGTAGGCATGAAATCAATATTAGAATCACCTTTAGTATCATCCCATCTACCATAAACAGAGTTAGCAGCAGCCAAAACAGAACATCTTGAATTTAATGTAGTTGTTATACCAGCTTTTGCAATCGAAATTGTTTGTTGTTCCATAGCTTCATGAATGGCTACTCGGTCATCTTCTCGCATTTTATCAAACTCATCTATACATACAACACCACCATCTGCAAGAACCATAGCACCACCTTCCATTATAAAAGAACGAGAAGCTGGATCACGAATGACTGAAGCTGTAAGACCTGCAGCACTTGAACCTTTTCCTGAAGTATAAACAGCAATAGGTGCCACTTTCTCAACAAACTTAAGTAACTGAGATTTTGCTGTACCAGGGTCTCCTAATAGTAGAACATTTACATCACCACGTCTAGTCAAACCATCTGGAAGGCGCTTCCTAGAACCACCAAATAACAAACAAGCTATAGCTTTTTTAATATCTTCGGATCCATAAATAGAAGGGGCAATAGACTTAACAATTCTTTCATAAATATCTGGTTGTGAAGCTAAATTTCTAAATTCCTTTTCTTCATCCAAAACGAAATGTATCTTTTCAGAACGACCGGGTCCACTTATCTGCACATCCAACCCTAAACAACGTAAATAAGGAATTCTAATACCAGACATTGTCCTATCATTTTCCTTAACAGAACCTTTTGAAAACATCTTTCTGATAGAATATATACCAGTCAATGTAACACGATTTCCAGGAGTCATTTGATCTGTTAAATATCTAAAGAAAGAAAAAAATAGTTATTAAATAAAAAAGATGCGTTGACCGGGAATCGAACCCGGGACTCCCGCGTGGCAGGCGAGAATTATACCACTTAACCATCAACGCGATGTCTGGTGTCTGAGACCAAAATTCTTAATATATAAATAAAACACTAACCTATCTACATAAACCTGCATGTGCCTTGGCATTTCTCCATGAGGAACATCTTCCGGATTTTCCTGTAATTTTAATGTTTGAAAATCCATGCATTCACACTTGTCAGGGAGAATTACATATGGATCAAGTGGACATTTTATACCATTGTTAGTATTTCCAGCCATACAATTACGTGGTAATTGAAAACCTTCCAATCCTGGATTAACACGAACCACATTAGTAACATGAAGACATGTCCTACATTGTAAAGTAACTTTAACAGCGCGTGATCTAACTTGTGAAGCGGAAATAATGATTCCCTTTATCTTAACTAATTGTGAAACTTGTTGACTTTGAAGTGATCTAATAGTTTTAGCTTCATCATCAAGTTTTAGTAAAACATTCACATGTTCCATAACACTGATGTCTTCTTTTTCCTTATCACCTCCAATAAGTTCCTGTGCTAATTCATTAGCAGCCTCTTCAAATGCTGGTATCAAACGATTCGGAAAAGTTTGCAATTGTTCAGCAGTTATTTCATCAAATCTTCTAAGATCAGCCATGTCAACTTCAATAAAAAACATGCCATTAACACAATTATTTTTCAAAGCTTCTCTATAAATCATATCCATGCCTCCAACAGTAAATTCTCTTAGAAATTTTTTAAATTTTACCAAAGCTTCTTTGTATTCACCTACAGAAGTCCGAGAAACCTCATTTCTTTCATTATCACCACCAAATGGCTATAAATTGTTGGAAAAAAACAAGTTAAATATTATGACATTTACAAAATACCTGATAAAATAATTCACCTTTATCCAAATTAGACATCATCTTGATTTAATATACAATAAAAATCACTAGTGGAAACAACAATAACTATCTAAATATCTAAGTAGAAAATACAAAGTATGCGAGAAACAATGGCGGCAGTGTCGTCAAACTGTTAGAAAAACGCGCAAAAACAACCGTATTAAGAAACATTACTATTGGTAAGATACCCTTCCAAAGAAAAAAAAAGGGGGAAATAAAAGTAGGACGAGAAAAGTATAGTTATTTGCAAAGTAAAATACAAAAATGTTTATTGTTAAAAAGTATATAATGACAATTTTCAAAACTACAAGAAAATGTGTTAGTAATTAAAATTAAGTTCTGGAGGTTGAGGAATAGAAATAGAATTCAAAATGTACTCTTTATTTTCTTCCATTGTATAGGTTTGTAAATGTTCTGACAACAGGGGATTTTGTTTATCTAATATATTATCTATACTTTTCCCAGATATCTGTTCTTCTACGTTCTCCTTTGTATCCTCATTAGGTACTGTTCTGAAAAAAGAAAAAACATTACGACATAATTTTGACATCTCAACATACGAAACTTCTGGTTTTACAGAATCACTATTTTCATTTAAAGGTTCCGATAATTTTGTTTCAATATTGTTGGTCAATTTCTCATATTTCTCAATTGCGTTTATAAGGTCACTGTATATTTTCATAATTTCACATCTTGCCCTAGCACCATCATTTATTAATTCAAGCACTTCTTTCGAATGTTTGGGAAGTGAATTTTGTGAAGAAGAGCTATGTTTGTTTTGAAAAAGTAAAAGATTTTTTTTAAATATATCATCAAGTTTATTGACGACTTGACAATCTAGTTTGAATGTCATTATAAATGTATTGAATAAAGGATGTACGATAAAAAGAAAGTTTCAGTACTATGAAACTAAAGAAGTACATAATAAAGAGGAGGGATTGTTAAAAACAAATGCGGTCTTGGTACAACGTCTATAGAACTCGAATCACAAACTATATTTATTAAATAATCTAAATCATAATCAACAACAAAACAAATTTCTAATACCAGAAACTTGGTTTTCTTTGTTTTTCTTCCTTTATGCCTAAGCTTTCCATGATCTCATCTTCGAAACTACATAACTTTGGTACATAAGTTCTTTTTAAAACATCTGATGCGTTCGTATCTTTTTTGCTTTCCAAATATTTTTCTTGTGTAATATACTCATAAGTCATAAAAGCTTCTGTTGGTAATGGTATTTCATGACCAGTGCTTTTGCTTAATCTGATATATCCTGTACCATCAGCATTTAACTTCCATTCGGCATCAGTTGGCCCCTCATCGTAAGGATTTACAAGTTTGATTTCACCTTTAGATACATCCAGTGGTTGTTCTGCCCATCTTTTCATTGGCCTAACACCATATTTTTCAAATCCTTCCGAAAAATCTTCAAATTTCGTGTGTAGTCCATCTACAATAACAGTATTCGTTTCTCTATTAACTTTGGCAACTTTCCCCTTACGGAACTTATCTTTTCCTACCATTACCATAACATAATCACCTTTGAAGATAAACCATTCGTCATCTGGTAATGGTTTGTTATATGAAGGCTTCCTTAATTTAAAGAATTTTGTATCTAACAGTGATCTGTGATAATCATAAGCACGTTGCATATTTTTTTTCAAAGCTTTCTGTTCCCAGGGACGTTCAAGTTCTGGTACATAATCCTCTGGTGGTAATCTTTAAAAAAAAAGTATAAACGATTTATATTAAAACATACTCCCATCTTATAATATCTGGAGCTCCAAGTCTGTTAGAATATACTTTTTTGGGGACTGTCCTTTTTAATCGTTCTACGTAGCCTTTTGGAATATGTTTGGAATAATCTAGCGTAGAAGAGGGTTTCTTGACACATCTCAGTACCGAAGATTTAAACATTTTTGTTTATAATATAGATATGTAAAATAATCTAAGTAACAGGCACAGTTCCCCAAAATACTTTGAGCAATCGTTTTGAGATTAGTTTTGTTTTTGAACAAATTTCCGGTAAGAATAAAAAAAGTCTTTACAATATACTTTATTTTTACATTTTAAGTGTATCTTAGAAAGAAAAATTATTATTTAATTTTAACAATTTAAAAATAGTAAAATTTTTTCCTTGAAAAAGAATTAAATTTGATAAAAATAGTTAATCAGAATCTGAATCTGGATTATTGTTTTCTGGTTTAATATCTTTAACCAATTCCATAATACTTGAAGCAGCTCTGGTACCGCCATGTTCGTCAATGACAGCAGGACTGACGATACCAAGATCCATCATTTTATGTAATGCATTTGCTAACTTTATAGCTTCATATTCTTTTTGTTCTTCCGACATATTTTCAAAAATGTTTGTTTTTGATTGTTTTTCAATATATCCAGTTACGGGATTAACTTGATTCTCAACACTTTTATAATCTTCTGTTTCTGAATCCTCACTATCACTGTCACGTTTTTGTTCATTTATTTTTCCTAGTAAACCTGAGTTAGCCAATAATCCTGCACAATTTCCAAGGCCTGTATATTTTATAAGACGTGGAACAGATTTTTTACAAAGTATAAAAAGCAATTCAGCTGATAATCTGTCGGCTTGTAATTCTGGTTGGCTGATAAGTCGAATAAGTTTATTTCGTAATCCTTTTCCAATATCAGGGCGTTGTTGGACATCTTTAGAAGTTAATGGAGGAAGGATAATCTCTCGACAATATCTTCTAGCTTCCTTTGAAGAACGACATAACCCTATCAGAACTGTAAGATTAGCTGGAAGTAGTTCAACAAGTGGATTATATATATAATTTTTTGTTTGTTCATCATCGATAACTGGAGGAAGAATATTATCAATAATTTTCATTATTTCAAAAGGAACGCCCATATCGAAACCATTCCATAAATGTTTTTGTAGCCTTATCTCATCAATACTTCCCTTTATTGGTTTACTTTGAACTTTTTTAATAATAAAAGCTATATGATCAGGGAAAGCAGCTAACAAATTGATAGCATCCTGTTCTTGACGTTCCACATACTGTGAACCATAATTAATTATATCTGCACAAATTTCTATTAATGGTTTTCTAAATTTGTTAAGTACTTCCTACAAATAAATTTTTTATTGTTTAAAATGTTTTTATTACTTACCATACTTTTAGCATTAGATAAATTATAAATATTAAAAAGAGATCTAAAATATTGTGACCATGGACTGTTATCAAATTTTCTTGGCCAAACGTTGCTGTTATAATAAACTGATGATGAAAAAACTTGTCCAATAACTTTGAATTCTTTTAAAGCTTCTTCTGTAACAAAATAATTATTTGGTTGTTTTGATTTGTGGAAACTAAGAATAAAAACATGTTTTAACATAAGAAAAATAACATCATGAAGATTATTAATTAAATTGACAGGATCTTTCTTATTATTTAATTCTGAGTTTTCAACAAAATCAAATGAATCCAATTTAAATTTTTTTATAAAAGAATCATCCATTGATGGTAATTCTTCAACATTTATTTTAGGTTTTACAACTTTTGTATATATACAAATTTGATCCAAAATTTTAAAAGCTAAAACACGAATTACTCTAAGCATAACAGCAGCAACTTCATTTGTAACACTGTCTTGAGAAGTTTTTGAAGAATAAAATGAATTAGTAAGACATTTTAATGATTCTAAGTATACATTTTGATCGTCATTTTCTTCAATTTCATCTTCTTCCGGAGAATATTTTATAAAAGAAGCATAAGACAATAAATATTGTGGAATTTTATCAATATATAAAAGCTCAACATTAAATTTGTCTCTACTAAGAATTCTAATTAATTTTACCATTTCAGCTCTTAAAAATGAAGATGTATATTTCTTATTAATGTGGGCATTAATAAAATTCATCAAAGAAAGTCTTCCTTCAGAGGAGTAATCTTTAAAATTTGTTTGATGAAGAAGTTTCTTATTAATTTCTTCAAAATCTCGAATAACAATTTGATTGTTTCCATTTCTCAAATTGTCTTCCCACTTTAAAATATTTTTAGAACATGAAAAATTATGTAACAAGTTATTGACATCTATGTCATCATGACTATCAAATGAAAACATCTACAAAAGAAAATATATAAATTTTTATAAAATATGATGAAATAATTATAGAAAAATAAATTAATATACATTATATATAATGAATATTATAGCGTGTTACTTGGCAACAGTTAAAGACTTAATATCCCAAAGTAACATATTAAGATTTTCCTGTATAACAATTCATTGAAAATTCTAACATTATTTATTTGTTTATGGTATGTATAAAATTAAATATTAATTTAAACATTCAAAGATAAAAAGATTATTAATAAACTTTTTGTGCTTTTCACATTAAAATATAATTATTTTATTAATATTTAATCTAAAAAAATGTGCTTTTAGATGAAAATAAAAAATGTAACTTTTTAAATTATATATGAAAAATAAAAAAAAATTAGATATAACAAATCTAAAATTCTATTAATCATTATAAAATAAAAATATTAATAAAAATATAATAAACTTTATTCAATTATGCAAAGACAAATTATGTTCACTATTTTAATAAGTAATTGTAATTGAAAAATAAAGTTTTTATATAGGCTGTAACTAATAATGTATGGAAAAAAATGTTTTAACTAGAATATACCTAAAAATTGCTCTAATTTTTTTATAATTAAAAAGAATCTAATTCAAAGTGTACCCAACATTTTAACAATTTTGTTTAAAATATCTTTATTTTTTGGTTACATTTTTATAGCACCATCTTAATAAATAATTATATAAAATGAAACAAGAAACTTTTGAATTTATTTAAATTTTAATTAGATGTTTATTTTCTATCTAAATAACCAAAATAAATTAAGATGTGAAAGAGTATATTTACTATTAAGCTGAAAAAATCCACACTAGTTATGAAAAGAAAATTAAATGTATGATTGAAAAAAAAACAATTAATTAATATATTATTTATGTTTTTATTAAAAAAAATTTGTTATTATAAAAATTACATATGCTTATCTGATAAATAACTTTAGAATAAATTGACACAAATTAACTATTAAACGTTGCTATTAGCAATAGTTCATTTAGAAACTATTAAATATATTTTAAAATGGCAGAATATAATAAATAATATTGATAAATGCTATAATCGACAAGATACTCTTGAAACGAACCAGAACAAGAAATTTTGAATTGTGGTTTATTATTTAAAAATTAACTTTTTATGTAACTTCTATTATATTGTTTCCTTTAGTTAACTTATTATTCTGCCATCAATTTAAAATATTTTTAATTATACATATTTTAAAATTTATTCCTTTTTTAATTTTTATTTTGTTAAAATAATATTAAATTATATTTTAAACAAACAAATTATTTTTGCAATTGAAACATTTAGCGTAAAAATGGTATATTCTTACTTCATTTATAGAAAATTTTAAGAAACAAAAAATATTTTAAAAAAAGACACTATTTAAAATAAAATTGTTAATAATATATTATTAAAATACTATAAATAATAAGTAAAAATAAATTCTTAAAAATTAAAATAAAAATAATAAATTGACAAAAATAATTTTAACATTTGAGATATAATAAACAGGTATTAATAATAAATAACTACTTATATCATAATTAATTTAACATAATGTGGTTAGGTAAATATAATTTTAATGAACAATTTTAACATACCATATTATTTAATTTGTTCACACCAAAATTATTAGCAATATTTCATTAATACAGGCTTAAGATATATTAAAAGCAGCCATAATAGACATGTTATAATGTTAAATTATAACATTTATACTTTTAATTATAAATTATTACCCATATATACATAAATTAGTGAATATTATCAGATGATTTCATAACATATGCCAATATAAATACATCAATTGTAGTTTATATTATGTTAAAGAAAAAGTTATTGGCTTATGAATGATTTTAACTTCAAATTTCCAAAAATAATACTAATACTTTCCTTTAACTTTGGCCAATTATGAGAAAAATTTAGAAAAGAATAGGTGCACTGAACGATATTAACTGTTAACAACAACTATCCATTTTTATATTTATTTTAATTCAAATAATTATCATATTTTTGTATCATATAAAATGTTATAAATAATTAACTCAATAAAATGTGTTATTTATAAATATTGTTTATTATATATATTATTACAAACAATGTGACACTATAACGTTATCCATTTTTAAATCAACGTTATTTGATCTAGTATTTTTTGTCAAGATTTCTTTATGTTTCAACAAATGATTTTAAAAAACTTCGAACACAAGGCACCAAAAGTATCTGATCTGTTTGACAAAAATCCAAAATATAAACTATTTTTTACCATTTACAAATTTATCACACAAGATAAAACGTACTTTTTATATTTAAAATTATTTTTTGACTAAAAAAATTGTTTAAAGTATAAAATAAAATCATAGCATATTTAAAAATTAATTATAAAGATATAATTGAAATATTAACAATGTAGTATGTTCAAAAAAAGTACTAGAACTTTGTCATCACAAACTTTTAAAAAAATATTTGGGGACGAATAAAATGTTTAATTAAAATAAAAATTTTAATATACTAAAATATTTTTATTATATATATTTTTTTTTCATCTACGTATTATTTTTGTAATTAATAATATCATTTTTTACTTTAATATGTTTTTAAATTAAAAAAAAATCCACGAAAATGAAATTATTAAATAAACATAAAATGTTACTTTAAGTCATTTAATCTATAATACTGGCATATTTATTGCTTCACAGGATACAAACAAATACAGTATCCAAAATATAAATAAAATATACTTAAAAACATGTTAGAAAACATAGTTATTATTTGATAAAATAATACAGCAATATTACCAATAAAAAAATTCTTCCAATTAACTCTAACTGATATTAATTTTTTCTATATTAACATTTTTGAAAAAAAAATTTTAAATCGTTTACCGTTTCTATACTTGTCTTTAAGATTCTTGATGCTGATAGGTTGTTTTATTTTGGTGATAAAAATACAGATAACATAATGGTGTTCAACAAACTACACAAAAATGTATGTTAAAAAAAATACATATGAACATGAGACAAACGGAAATTAATCATAATATTTTACCACAAATGAAGTAAATCACGAGGATAAAATACAAAGCGTCTTTCTGGGTATAAAATACCAAGTGTAAAAGACGCGCAAAATCATATTTCCAAATAATCCATATGAAAGTAGTATACTTTCTTTTCTCCTAAAAAGATATTTTTGGCAAAATTACCTTTTTGTATAGATTTTTTAATTGACATATTCTTTTTTTCGTTGCATTAATTAATATCTTTTTTTGTTGCGTTTTCTTAATACAGAAATTTGTTTCTTTCTTAATTTTTATATGATAATTTTTCTATTTATAGGTTGTGTGTCGATAAAAGAAATTTAATCTCATACCAACCTTTTCTAACAATGTCCAATATAAGTTGCGAGAAAGTAAGTTTGAATTTTTAAATATATATAGTGATATGTTTTTTTACAGGAGACTACCAATATTGGTGATCAAATATCTGCGTATCTTAAAGCTAACACTTCAGCACTTGGGGAGCTTATAAAACAAATAATCTATGAAAGTAATGAAACAAGACGACAGTTAACAGAAGTGAAAAATTCACTTGAGCAAGTTCATGAAGGAATGAAAATTTTGGGTGAACGTGTAGCTGCTTTATCCTTGTCTGACAACTCTTCATCATTGGAGGAAACAAAGCAACAACATAATTTGGAAATGGATCGTTTAGTTAAAGTTTTTGAAATCGCAACATCTATCAAGAAGGAAGTACCCACTAATCCACAGGTTTCAGCTTTGACCCCTCAACAACTTTTACAAATTCAACAACAACAGCAACAAATGGCTGCCTTTCAACAACAAGTTCTTCAACAACAGAACCTTGCCAGAATGATGCAAATGCAACAAGTTCAACAATACAATCCATTATCGATGCTTCAGGGAATGGTTGATTCTAATAACACGAAACCTGTGCAACAACCTCCTGTACACACTGTTTCTCAAAATCAAGTGACAAATCAAGGAAATAGTCTTTTAAAAGCTCAACTTACTCAACCAGCTTCAACTGTTGTTGTAACACCAACAAAAAAAGAGGAAGTATCTTCAGTTAATTCATCACAGGGACAATTGTCTGGTGGTAATTCAAATACCCCATCAATTTTTGGAAAGGCTCAAGTGCAATCAAAGTCATTTTTTTCAACTATGCCAGTTGCTCCCAGTAGTACAGTCACAGAAAATAATGAAGCTAACAAATCAGCTGTAGAAAATGACGACGAAGCTCCAGAGGATTTCGAACCTGATGTTCAATTTAAGCCTGTAGTCCCATTACCAGATCTTGTTAAAGTAAAAACTGGTGAAGAGGATGAAACAGTTCTTTTCCAGGAACAATGTAAACTTTTTCGTTTTGACGAAGATCTTAAAGAATTTAAAGAACGTGGTATTGGTAAGATAAAAATTTTGAGAAACGAAACTACAAAGGTTACTCGTGTTGTTATGAGAAGAGAACAGGTTCATAAGGTTTGTGCTAACTTTTTACTTACCAAAGGAATGACTATTCGACTCAAGCCTAATTCCTCAAAAGTTTGTGTATTCAAATGTTTTGATAATTCAGATGATACACCAGCTCATGTAACTTTGTGCGCCAAATTTGGTGAAGAATCAAATTGTTCTAGATTTATATCTATCTTCCTTGAATCTACCAAGAATGATGGTGTTCAAGCTTCTTCTGGTGTCAAAGAATTTGTACCAGGAACACCTAAGACAGATGAAATTAATAAACTTGTACCTAAGATGAATTCAGTTAAGGAAGAGGTAACTAAAAAGTATGAGGAACAAAGTTGTACTAATGAAGAAGATGAAGCATCTGATGAAGATACGGCTGATGAAAGTTATGAATCATCAGATGTAGAGTACGAAAGTAATGAACCTAATCAATTTAAAATTCCTGAAAAAGTTGCTGGATCTTGGGATTGTAGTATTTGTTATGTAAACAACCTACCAACAGCGTCCAAATGTGTATGTTGTGAAACTGCTCGTGATGGTAAAGGTGACGATGAGAAACCCAAAGCAACATTGAAAGGAAATGTTTTTACAAGTCCCGTGTCTAATCAATTTTCTTTTGGATTTGGAGGTTTAAACACTTCGGGTAGTAATAATAAGCCACTTTTTGGGGCTAAAGCTACAGATACTGAAGAAAAGAAAAGTGATGGGACAAACATTTTTGGACAAAATAAAGACTCTTCAAAAACTTTTTCAATATTTGGAGGAAATAAAGAATCTGCTGTTACTACAACTTCTGAACAAAACAAAGAGCCTGAGAAGAGTAATGTTTCTTTATTTGACCAAGCAAAAACTATTGAATCACCAAAGCAACCATTATTTTCATTTGCTGGTGCAACTGTAAAAACTTCCAATGAGCCATCTCCTTTCCAATTTACTCCTGGAAAGACAACAAGTAGTAATGTGTCTTTCTTTGGCGGAGCTAAACCTAGTACACCATCTACCGAAGGTAAATCATTGTTTGGACAAACTTCATTTGGAGGTTCTTTGAAAGATGGTTCTAAAGTTACTGAAGAAAAAGGAGCATCTACTGAATCAAAACCAATTATTGGGCAAACTAGTTTTGGCGGTTCTCTTAAAAGTACTCCTGTAACTTCGGAAGAAAAAGGATCATCAACTGAAGTTAAATCTGTGTTTGGTAAAAGTGCTTTCGGAGGTTCTCTTAAAGATACTCCAAAAAAAGATGAGCGTGAAACTAAAGTCAATGAAAGTAAACCTCTTTTTGGACAACAATTTTCATTTGGAAAAAAAAGTGATTCTAATGATGATAACAAAACTAAAGCTAATACTTCTGAACCATTATCATTTGGAAAAACTACTATGAAACCAATTTTTGGCTCAAGTTCTTTTAGTTCAAATACTAATACCAATATATCTAACAAACCAGAAGGCGCAAGTCTAGAAGCAACAACTAACAAATCTGGTGGTGTTTTTGGTGGAGGTTCTCAGTCTGTATCTTTTAGCACAATTGCTAAATCTGGCACTAATTTCTTGAGTGATAACACTAAGAATGAAGTAGATCCTTTTAAAGTCGATCCTTCTAAACACAAAGTATTTTCATCAGCTCAAGAAAAAACGGTAAAATCAAATGACGACGATGAAGAAGGTGCTGAGGATGATTATCAACCGGATATTCATTTTGAGCCAGTTGTTCCTTTACCAGATCTTGTTGATGTAAAAACAGGAGAAGAAGATGAAGAAATGTTATTATCGTATAAAGTTCGCCTTTATATAATGAAAAGTTCTGATGGTAGTAGTGAATGGAAAGAACGTGGAACCGGTGAATTAAGATTATTGAAGTCTTCTGACACAAATTCTTATCGTATTGTAATGAGACGCGATCAAACTCAAAAGTTATGTGCTAATATGCGTTTATATAAGCATATGAAATTCACTTATAACAAAATGAAGGAAAGAGTTCTTCTTTTCAAGGCAACTGATTGTTCAGATGATCTTTCTAATACAATCCCTGAAACATATTGTATAAGATTTTCTTCAAGTGATGATGCATTAAAGTTTAGTGAAGTTGCCAATAATATAACTGAGAATTTATTGTAAAAATCATTTTTTTCATGGAAATTTAATGGATTAACTTTATTCTTTTTTTTTTAAGTGTGTATCTGAATAATTATAGTATACTTGTCTGATTATTTTTTAAATTAAATAAAAATTTTTTAACGTTTTTATTTAATGTATTTTGAAAATAAATTTATTTGATATTACTAACGTTATTCTAATATATTTTTTGTGTAAATAAAAAGTACCCTATTACTTGTTATATTACATAAGGAAATTTTGAAAGATGTAAAATTTAAAGATAATGCTCTTGTTTATTTTTTTCTTATAATTTTATGTACATTTAAAATGTAGTCTAGTTGATCAAAAGAGGTTTATCTATAAAAGAAACATTAAAAAACTTATATGATGCTTTAAAGTTTAATTAACGATAAAAAAATATTAGAATATATTATATATAATATATTTCATTTTCATAAAATGAAATGAACATGATTATGTAAGTTTTAAATTTTTTATAAAAATTTTATGATAATGGGAAAATTTTGAAATAAAATAAAATGAATATTTTTGAATAATTTAAATATTGATATAAAAATAAATTTATATTGTCGTTTTTTTTTATTTTTTTCCACGACATTCTCCATTTGGACAACTACCACCACCACCGGAGAATGATCCCATACCATTTCCATAATCAGGACCAAAGCCACCTCCCATTCCTAAAAAAATTAATTTGATTTGTTAAACTTTTTATTTATTATTTTACCTCCTCGATAACCTCCATAACCATTTCCCATATCAGGTCCAAAACCTCCATATCCACCATTAAAACCGTTTCCATTCATACCACCATATCCACCACCCATTCCATAACCATTATTCATATCTGGGCCATAACCACCACCCATTCCTAATAAATTAGTTATTAATTAATTATTTAAATTTTACTTACCATATCCACCACCCATTCCGTAACCATTATTCATATCTGGGCCGTAACCACCACCCATTCCTAATAAATGAAATTATTAATTATTAATTAAAACATTGCTTACCGTATCCACCACCCATTCCATAGCCATTATTCATATCTGGACCATATCCACCACCCATTCCTAAATTAAAATATTAAAAGAAATTTTTTTTAAAAATACTTACCATATCCACCTCCCATTCCATAACCTCCCATATCATTATTCATGCCGTTTCCATAACCACCAAAATTAGGTCCCATACCATATCCATTCATATCATTACCAAATCTTCCATATCCATTTGTACCACCTTGAAACATTCCTAAAAAAAATAATATTAAAATTCAATTTTATTTTATACGTTTAGATGATGACCCACTTCCTCTTCTCATACCAGGATCTTTTAAAATTTTTTTATTAATTTCTTTTGTTGATGGTGAATCATTGACTGTTGCAGAAAGAACAGAAACAGCAAGTTTGTCTAAATTTTTATCTTCTTCATTTGTGAAACCATCATTTAATGGTTTAGCTGTTGGGGCACCATAAGATATATAAAATTGATAATATATAACCAAAATAAAAACTATAAATTTTTGGTAAGAACTTATTAATATAGCCATTACTATAATCTAAAAATGTATTTTTATTAATAAAATTGTAAGTTAAATTTAATTTTATATATAAACTGTGGAAGAATAAGGAGTTCTTCAATTACATTAATAGATCAATTAATCTTTTAAGATTAATTTATATTTTAATAGTAATTGAATATAAAGTATAAGTGAATTGTATATATTGAAAATAACAATGTACTAAGATAGCAATTTATCTACTTAACTCTTAAAATATTATTTTCTTGAAATATAACACTTTCATATCTAATGAATTGCAATATTTTGAAAAGAGGTAATTGAATTATAAAATGTGTTAGAATTTTACAATATTTAAGTATTATACAGATATTAAAAAAGGCGGGGGTAATCTGAGTGTTGTACTAAAAGATATATATATTTTTAATAAAACTTGTAATAGTATAGAAAGATTAATGAAAAATTAAAAATGACAATTAAGTAATTGACAGTTAAATGTTATGACGAAAGTCTAAAAATTGTCTTTGACATCACTTGTCAATAAGATTTTATTTACAAAAACAATAAAATTATTCTTTTTCAAACTTGATATTAAGATGTTTGTAAATTATTTTGTACTTGACAAGTAAAAACTTTTTTAATTTTGAAATATTTAATATAAAATTTTGATACTTGGATAAGTATTAGACGTTGCTGTATTGAAAATATTTTTAAAAATAATAAGTAATTTATATTAAAAACAACCAGTAATTTATATTTTTATAGTTTATTTATTTATAATATAACTTCTTTTTTTTCCTAAAAATTACATATTTTATTTGAAGCATATAAAATGATTAGATGACAAATCTAAGATTCATTTTCACGACAATTTATCTCGTAGTATATATTATATATGTATTGGCGTAGATTTTTTTTATTATAAAAATTTGACAAATTTTATTAATCAAAATTTAACTATTACTTATATTCACATATAAAATAATAATAAAAAAAAACTGAATCTGTCATTGTTAATAATAATAATGTTTTTTTCATTACTTGTCTTAATAAAAATTTTACTTTTAATGACAAACTTTATATTAATTTTTTATACTTTATGTGCTAAGAAGGTATCAAAAATAAAAAATGATTCATTAAAATCAAAAAATAAGCGTTTATTGTCACAAGATGATAGTAAAAAATCATTAAAAACTTTTTTAAAAAATAATAATACAAATGAAAAAACATCTTTGTCAATGGATTTGATGGATAAAACAAATACCAATTCAGATAAGATAAAATCATCTAAAAAAAATTTTACATCTAATGAAAAAATGTCTCTCAAAAAGGATCCTAACTTAAGTATGAAAGATAATAAAACTAACACTTCAAAAAAGTCAAATAAAAGTCAAAAAGAAAAAATTGTATATAATAATAGGCATGATGTTTTGAAGGCACAACTTAAAAATTTTCAACTTGGAGCTCCAATTGATTGTGATGGTGGTGCTTTTGATAAAAATGTTAAAATTACCAATAGTGTAAAAGAAAATAAATCATTATCTGATAGTAAAAAAAAATCAATTAGTAAGAAAAAAGTAAGTTCTAAGAAGTCAAACGAAAAATCATCAAGTAAAAAGATTAAAACAAATAGTTGTAGTAAAAAAAATACCAATGTATCTGAAAAATAACATTTTATATTTGATAAATAAATATAAAAGATTCTTTACATTTTTGACTACTAATATATAAATATTTCAAACAAGAAATTTATTTCATTTTTTTTTAAATTAACATTTTTGAAAATAAAAGAAAATTATGTTTCAAATTGACATTTATAGTTAAAATTTTATATAACTAAAAATGAAAAATTTTATTTTGTTGATCTTTTTCAATATAAAATTATAATTATTTTAAACAATATTAATAAAATTATTTATAAATACATAACTTCCAATAAATATAAATTTCTCTGACACTATCTAATCCCATTTTTAACTAATAATAAAATATAATAAAACTTTTATATTATATAAAAAAAATTTAACGTAATTTATTACATATATAATAACAAAATATTTAACATAGAATAACAAAAGAAAAAACAAAACTACATTTAAAATAAAACAATTTACTTCCTTCCTTTTGGTCTTGACTTGACAAAAGATTTTTTTTTACTATTAAAATTTTTACCACCAAAATTTTTACCTTTCTTACTTCGATCTCCACCACGATCATCACCAAATTTCTTTGTAAATTTCTTTTTAGCAGCAGATTCTTTAGCTTTAATCTTTTCATGACGTCTACGTTCCTGGAATTCTCTAGTTTTATCTTTAGCTTTCCTTGATTTAAGAATTTGATCAACAGAACGCAACTCACTTCTACCTCCTTTAACTTCTTTATCTTTTTTACCTTTCTTAAAGTTTTTACCAACATTAAATCTATCTTCATCTTCGGTATCTTTGGCAAAGGCAAGTTTTTGTTTATTAACCCAATCTTTATATACACCTTTTTTATATGATGCTTTAACCCAATGACCATCTTCTGTTTTAATTTTACGATTTTTGGGATCATCATTAGCACCAGAAGAAACAAATTTCTTTTTTTTTCTATCCCATACTTGTTGACGTTTTTGTTTATGCAAATTTTCATCATCATCAGCTGTAAGATCTAGGCATACTTCTGATGCCAATGTGCCAAATGAATTATCTATAGCCATTTGTTTTTCAGCAAAGTAATCTTTTGGTAAAGCATGTAAATATAAATCTTTTTTCTTTTTATTTACTGGTTCAACTTTCAAAGGTATATCTTCAAATGCGGCTTCTATAAATACACCATCATCTTCAATTACTTGAGGTTTAACTTCAATTTCTGGTTCAACTTTATTAGCATTACCTATTTCCTTAGCTTCTTCTAATTTTCTTTTACGATCTTGTTTCTTACGTTCATCAATAAGACTTTCATGAGCTTTTCTTTTTTGTTTCATAATTTCAACTGTTTTTGAATTATTATTAGAACGTACTTCAAAAATTGTAGCTTTAGGTCTATATTCTTTTAACTGTTTCAAGACATCTACAGTTGATTTTACATCATCCATTTTATTACGTAAAATAGGATGTGTAGCAGTGGTTTCGAAAACTGATTTCATTTCAACTTTTGTTCTTTTTATAGATTCAGCTGATGCCTGTGGTCTAGTAGAAATATATTTTTTCATAGCATTTTCAGATTTAAAATGAATATCACTTATATCTAAACATTCGTGACATGATTTAATAAAATCCATTTCTAGATGAATAATTTTCGTTGGTATTTTTCCTATAACATGATCTTTTTCATTATATTGATCAGTTTCCTTTGCAAATTTACAACCTCTACCTAAAAATAAATGTAAATCTACAACATATGGAAGTTCATCAGGAGCTATCAAACTATAAGCTCTACCAGATTTTCCAGCACGAGCAACTCTACCAACACGATGAACAAAAAGTTTTGCTTTTGGTGGAAAATGGAAATTGATAACATTATCAAGTAATGGAATATCTACTCCACGTGCAGCAACATCAGTAACAACAAGAATATTAATACTTTTATCATGAAATTTTTGAATATTTTCTTTTCTAGCTGTTGGATCTAATGAAGAGTACAAAGGTGCACAAGATATAGAACTTTTTTCAAGAATAGAAACAACATACTCAACATGTTTCATTGTAGCACAAAAAACAACTGTTTGTTGATTTTTATCTAAAAATTCTCTTATCAAATACAATAATGCATGGATTTTTTCATGAGCTCGACACAACAAAAATATCATTGAAAGTTTATCAGAAATTTTACAGTCCGTATCTAGTCGTATCAAACATGGATCACTCAAACCAGCTTTCGCAAATTCAATAATCATTTTAGGTAATGTAGCAGAAAATAGAAGAGTCTGCCTTGAATCTGGTATTCTTCTAATAATTTCATTAATTTGATCAGCAAAACCCATTTCAAAAAGCCTATCTGCTTCATCAAAAACAACCATTTTAACAAAATCCAATTTTAATTCCATCTCTACAGCTATATGAGCTAATCTACCTGGTGTTGCAATTAATATATCAGGTGTTTGATGAATAATAGCAAAATTTTCCTGTAAACTTTCTCCACCGACAATGCAAGCAGCACGTAAACCGGTAAACCTTCCTAATTCTTTAATGACATTAAATGTTTGAATAGCCAATTCTCTTGTTGGTGATATAAGAAGAGCTCTAATTCCTGTTGGATTTCTCATTTTTAATTTTTGTAATATTGGTACAACAAATGCAGCTGTTTTACCGGATCCTGTACGTGACATTGCTACAACATCCCTTCCATCTAATATTGTTGGTATAGCTTTCCTTTGAATTGGTGTTGGTTGTTTAAATCCTTTTCTTTCCAATGCTTTAAAAACATTGTTATCAAGTCCTTAAAAAAAATTAAAAGTTTAAATTTAAAATAATTTTTTTTAAACTTACCCATAGCTTGCCATCCACCAGATTTCTTATTTTTTCTGTTAGCTGCCGCATTAAGAACATCATAATCAATCTCTACATCAGAATCATTATTGTTACTGTGAAATTTATTATTCAACATTTCTTAATTTAGTAATAATTTTAATAAATATAATTGAACATTTAAATTTAGGGTAATACACTTTCCCAAAACTCGTGACAAGAGTATTCAATTTTGATTTTCAACAGAAATAATATGATAAAAGAAAAAAAAATTTATTTTTTTTTATTAAATGATGTAAGATGATATTTTTTATATGAAAATTAAATATTACAACTTTCAAAATATTTTGTTTTTAAAAAAAAGTTAAAATTTATGTTTAAATGAATAGAAAAATATTGTTGATTTTAAATTCATTAGTTATTAACTTCAAACTTATATTTATAATATTGGTGTTTTGAATCTTTGCTATAAAAAAAATTATACCAAATAGTTTTACTTTATTATAAATTACTAGAATTTTACTATGTTAATTTAAAGAATTTTTTAATGGTTAATATTTCTTGAATCTACTTTTTATTGTTTTAGAAAAATGTTATTATACAAAGTTAAAAATGACGGAAACGTCTTTTTCTCATTTTCTTAATCTTAAACCTTCTCCTTCTTTTTGCTCCTTTTCCCCATGCTCCAATAACAAAACTTTCTATTTCACAATGATTTTCTCCTCTTAATATTCTAAAGTATCCTTTTTCTCCCCATTCTTCACCCCATGAATTTGCACAAAGCCAATATTTTATTAATCTTCCAGTACTCCAATCTTCACCCCAACCAAGTATCCTTACTGAATGATATCCACTACCTGTATATTGATATCCTTTTTCTTTGGCAATATCTAAATGCTGATATACACCACCTGAATACATAAAAAAATCTTCATAAACTAAAAATGTTGCTTGAACAGGTCCATTTGTTATAATTTCTGTCATTATGTCTTCCTCTCTTCTACCAACTCTGTATGGTGGTGTCATTTTATATATTGTAACATCATCTGATTGTCCACCTCCAACACATGTATCAATTCTTCCTTCAATAAAAGCACTTTTAGAAACTTGACATGTTTCTGGTTGTTGTGTATAACCACTACGATATGGATAACATTCTTCTGACAATACTCTATAAAACAATTTATTATTTAAATATAAAAATTTTAAAAAAAAAGTTACCCAAGTTTTCTGATATACCACCATGCTCTATCTAAATAACCACCTTCACAACCTTTTTGGCGATGTTGATTACATGATAATAATTGTTGTGGAGATAAATTAGCATTTATTCTTCCATCAGTTATAATTGCTAATCTATCTGAGGAAACTCCTGTTGTTGACATTGCCCATGAACTTGCACATTCACCCTGATCATTAATACCATGAATCATATTTCCCCACTTTTCTCTTGAATCAAATTGACTTGGTAACTCTCTTGGTTTTATTAAAATTTCATTCATATTTTGTACTGATTTTTCAGGAAATAGTGTTCCTAATTTATATTTAATACCATGTTCTAATGTTTTTCCCCAAAAAAGTGAATAATTTTTTGCCTGCCAACTATATCTTCCAACTTGAACTTTATGAAGTAAGTCTTCTTGTATTAAGCAAGTACTATCATGATTACAACTCCAAGCTCCATCAATACATGTACTAAAAATGATAAATATTATAAACAAGAATATCAAGTTTAACATCTCATAATTATAAAAATTAATCATAACTTGATATTTCAAAGTCGAAATTTCAAGTTATTTTCTCAATTGATATAACCTAATATTATAATTAATATATTACCATGTCTGACAATTGTTTGTTAAAACATCACTTTCACTATAATAATGACCTTTTGAATCTATACATACACCTCCATGATGAGAAGTTGACAGGTATGAAGTATTATGACTTCTACAA
This sequence comes from Strongyloides ratti, assembly GCF_001040885.1. Taxonomy (NCBI): domain Eukaryota; kingdom Metazoa; phylum Nematoda; class Chromadorea; order Rhabditida; family Strongyloididae; genus Strongyloides; species Strongyloides ratti. Next base: position 8,901,058 of record NC_037308.1, read on the forward strand.
ACTGCTTTAAAATCAGGACAGCAATCATTACCATCTTGATCACGATCACAAAACATATCACAATAACATAGATGGTCTCCAAGAATTGGAACTGTACAATCATCATTACGATTTTCACAACATGTTGGTGTCCTTATTGAACAATATTCTCCAGGAATACCATCAAATCCACGTGGAGAGATGATTGTTAAATGACAAATAATGACAATTATACTAATTGATAAAAATTTCTTAAATTGTATTAATAAATACATTTTTAAAAATTAGTGGTTATGTCTTTTTGTAACCGAAAATATGCTTCAATAACAAACAATGAATATGATTCTGAAAAATTATTATTAGGCAATAAAAAATTCTAATGTTATTAGTGTAATATTAAATTATATATTTATATATTTGTATAATTTAATTTTATAAATTTTTATTATACTATTTTCAATATAATAAGAGTGAAAGAACATTCTAAGGTAAAAATTTATAAAATTTAAACCATTAAAAAATACATTTAAAATATATATTATATATACATATATGTATATATTTGAAATTCATAAAAATATTTATTTTTATAAATATAAATCACCTAAAATTTATCTTTATATAAAATACAAATCATATAATTAATATTTAATTAAACAGTTATATTAAAAATACTTGAATTTTTTTAAATATCTTTATTTAGTAAAATAAATTTAAAAAAAAAAACCATTTATAGAAATATATGTAATTATTTTTTAATTTACTTTACCATAACTTTTTTTTTCATAAAAAAAAAAGATAGGAACAATTTTTTATAATAAAAATTTTTCGTTGCATCATAAATTAACATTTCCTATTAAAGATAATTTATTCTATCCAAAAATCAACATTATACATATCTCCTTTTTTTCTTATAATTTACCAACATTTGTATCTTACTAAAGGTGGAGTTACCTTTTTAAATATTAAAAAGAGTTGTTTGATAGTTGATTCAAATAACTAATTAAACCTATTAAAATTATAGTATGATAACTAGGAAGTTTCAAAAAATATTTTTAGTATAAAGAAAACCATCACAATTTATTTTTAATATTAAAAAAATTTTTTTTTTATATATCTTTAAATATTTTAATAAAAAAGGTTAAATTACAAACAATATAAAGTTAATTATATTATGACATTTTAAAATAAACTTTCATTTTTCACACTTAACTAAACTTCTTTTTTATTGTCATTAAAATTAATCTACCATTTTATTTATCAGTAGACAAATTACTATTTTCTTTAAATGAATATTTATATATATTATATGTATATATTCATTATTTCATAAAAATTTATATATATATATATATATATTTACTAATTATTTTCTTACATTTAACAATTGCGCAACATAGAACTTGTCAAGTTTTTGATTTCTTCTATCTTTTTCACAAGAAATATACACTAACACTCTTTCATGGCATTTTTTCTATATTTATTTTCTATATTATGACAAGTCAATATATAACTGATCTTTTTACCATACACTTTTCTCATCAAGGTTGAATTATGATAATTAATTATTACAACTAAATTGTAATTAATATATCCACAAATGTTATATATAAATATACTACTTCTCTTTTTATCTTTTCATTTTGATGATAACATGTTCTGACAAAATATTTATTTATTTTTAAAGAATTTAAACAAATCTACATATATTTTTAATCCAAAAAAGATTTTTTTTTAAATAGATTTAATGACATAAACTATGAAAAAAAATTAATAAATTGAAAAAAAAAAATTAAAGGGTGTATACAATGCTTTTTTTTATAAAAACTTATAAATGATTAATAACTTTTTTATAGTAATATTAAATTTAGAAACATTTATATCGAAAAGTAAGTCGTTATTTTAAATAAAAAAAAAACCAATAATGTTTGAAGATATCAAGAATTTATGTACTTTTTCCCAATCTTCTATATGTTCCAATGTAAGCTTTACAGGAAGCACAATGATGTTCAACATCCTTAAAAGTTTCTATTGAGAATGGTACCCAGACAAAGAATAAAGGTAAAATAAGTACTCCAGCTATAAGGATTATAAAAAAACAAACCCATGTAAATAAGCCAATCTTGAAAGTTAATTCTGTCTCTCCATGACAACGACACCTTGGGCAATCAAGAAGTTGTGGTCTATCAGATAGATACTTTTTGGCATTCACCAACATTGATGGTGTATGAGAAGCTGATCTATGAATAGGTACTGGTACTGAAGTATAGCGTTCTTGTGTCATTTCTAAAAATGTATTTATGTGATAATAATTTAACTAAAAAGATTAAAAAAAAATGTTCACTTATTATTAAATAATATATAATATAACAATTACTAATATTAAAGATAATATTTATAAGCTTACTGTAACAAGTTAACAAAAGAAATTTGATTCTTAATTTATTCTATATAATATTGTATTAAAAGATACTTAAAAATATCTACAAAAAAGATAAATTTTATAGATTATAATAAAATAGAAAAAAAAAACATTATAATAACGTTTGAGGTAATAATATAAGTAACTTATAATAATATCATCTTATTAAACAATACTTTAGTAAACTTCCTATGACAGGAAATAATAAAAAGAATATGTACAATTAAATAATATTATCTAAATGTACCTTTTGTAACAATGAAAGTAGAAAATTGAAAGTTTCAATATGCATACCAATAGTACCAGATCTTGCGCAATCACATACCTCTAGATAAAAGGTATATGTAGAGATAAGTAAAAAGGCTTGTTAGACAAGAAATTCTGTTAAGATGAGACAAAGATATAAAGTTGGGATATAAACAAATATTAAATTGAATAGAGTGGAATATTAAGAAGTACTTTTATATATGTTACTGTTCTTTTCATTATAACTTTCTTAACGATTCACCCATTTTCCTTACTAACTATTGAGGTAAATTAAGTATCTGAAACTTAAGTTGTGTTAGGAAGAATGATAACTTGTAACAAGAGATAAATATTCTAACTATAATTATTATATATTCTTTTTCACTACAATCTTTTAAAAAGTTTCCCTCTTTTAAAAAAAGCGTGAACAAAAGAGAAATGCTCACAAAAAGGTAAATTGATACTTAACTTTAATATAATCACAATTATATATATATATATATATCTATATTAATTTTAGTATCAATTAACATATCTTTACTTTTTGTAGAAATACTATATCTACAAAATCTTTTTTTCCATTATTCTTTATACTTATCAATGAGTACGTTTTACAATAACTATTACTGTTAAAGTGTTTTCAATATCATATAAAAAAAAACATTATTAAAGTTCATTTTATACAAATTATTGACATTTTCATAACAAACAATCATTTATTTATGTAAAACAAAGAAATATTATTAATTATAAAAAAAAACATTTTAGTAGTTTTATAATTTTCAAAAGAAAAGATCTGAATCTAGATCTAAAGGTATATCTTCTACATTATCTAATGAAAAGAGATCATTATTTGGAGTTGTATCTTGGTTTTGAAATAAAGCTAAGTCCGGCCTTATATCATCATTTATATTAGACATATAAATGGTTTCTCCAAACGTTGGTTCATTTGTAGGTAAATTCAATCTATTACTATTATCGTTAGAAATTTTATTATTTTCATTTTTGGACTTATTAACAATTTCTTTACTTTCTGTGATTGCTGCAGCAAGACTATCATTTAATAAATTATTTAACACCGGATCATCGAATACTGGCATCATATTGTCATCTTTCTTTGTTGAATTTAAAATTGTTGAAGTAGTATCTTGACGGCACTCTACAGGTGATGCCATTCTAGGTGATTGAGGTAATGAAATATTTCTACTACTTGTAGAAGATTGTGAAGATAACCCTGTTCCTAATAATTTTAGGTTAAAATATTTTATAAAATAAAACTCACTTGTTGAAGAGGATGCAGATGATGCCCTTGATGAAATAGAAGAATGTATTGAAAATGCATGTTCCTCCAAATATGCTTCTTGTTCATCTAATGTCATTTCATTCCATTTTTTACAAGTCTCATTACAAAGTTTTCTCTTTTTAACTATATGTTTTTTAATGTTTTGTAGTTGTCTTTTGGATAATTTTTTTATAGCATGTGGACGTGATATTTTCAGTAAATTAATTGAGTCATCCTTTATTTGTTCACAAAATTTGGGAAGATTTTTATTTATTGCAATAGCTGCCTGTACTTGAACATCAGTAGTTTGAGTAAATATGTTTCCTTCTATTTTTACATCCGATGACATATTATCATTTAAAAGAAAATCATTTGCTGTATTTTTAAATTCATCTATATTTCTTATCTCACCAATACCTTCATTTAATGAAAATGTATCTTTATTTGAAATGAATGATTCTGGTATTTCTATTAAATTTCCAAAATATTCATTTTGTATCCTATCAAATCTAAAGTTTCCATCACTATCAAAATAATCTACATAATATATATGATATTCTTTAGGTAATAAGTGAAAATTTGGCATAGGCCACACACCAGAATCTCTCATTCTATAATCTCTTTTTGTCATAAAAATTTCTATTGGTAAACCTAAAGGAAAATGACAACTCCTTGATTCAGCCCCTTCACAAACCCACCAAACTCTTTCATAATTTATACCATTTTTTCTAAAATCATCACAAATAGTTGGGTAGAGAAATTTTCTACACAAAGGACATTTAAATAATTCATGATCAATAACAACCTGTAAAAAATAAATAAATATAAGGTGAATAATAAAAATATTTTAAAAAATACTAGTTAAATAATGATTTCTAAATATTTACAAAAAAAAACATTCTTACATCTAACATAAATCAACAATATAAAAATTACTTTGAAAGAGAAAAATAACTTTTTTTTTTTCTCAAATAATAACATCGTATTTCGCCTCTATTTTCTATATTAATTTGTCATCAGATCCATTGTTTGTCGGTAGAAGTGCAAGTACAAACTATCGCTTATGTTTCATCTGGGTATTTCCATGTTGAAATAAACAACGGAAACTTCCCCATCAACAGCAATAAAGATCCGAGAGTATTTTTTGATATTATAACTTATATATATATATCAAAAATAAATCTATAATTAAGATGAGATTTTTTTAATTAGTTAAGTACTAACTTATCCAGCTTACGTAATTTTAAGAAAACATTTTATAAAATGTTTTTAATTTATTTACTAACTATGAAATTATTTGCGAACGGGCATATTACGAAAGGATTTTAATACAAATTTACTTTAAAAAACTTACCATAGATTCATTTATTGTTGACGTCGTTAGGAGGACGGTCATTAAAAAAATAAGCTGCTGCCTTTTTAGAATCTGGTAAAAATAAATAGAATTGGTAAATTTTAAAATGACATAAAATCAATTGCTTTATTCCAATATCAAAAAGTAATTTTAAATATTTTCGTTACAAGATACTTCCGTTAATCTTGTTAAATAAAAAGTATATATTTTTACTTAGTGCCATTAAATAATGTAAGAAAATATAAAATAAATATATAAATCAAGCATTGATTATTTTTTATAAGATGTAACAGTAAATGATTTGATAGTTAAATTTTCACATATACTTTTTATAAATTTTTTTTACTTAAAAATATTTTAATATGTTCTTTTTTTAATGATAATTATTGATGTTTCTAGACAATTAAAATTAAAAATATTTATATTTAGTTTGTCAAACATTTATTATCTATTATTTTAGTGTGTGTTTATCATGGTTGCAAAATATTCTGCAATTTTATTATTTTTCCATTTAACTTTGAATTGATGTTCTTGACAATATTTATATTAAAACTTTTGATTTGACTTATGTATCTCAATTTGTAATTAAAATTTTAGTAAACCTGCAACTATATATACAATGCAAATATTGGATCATTTTAAAATAGAATAATAATTTTATAAGTATATATATCATATCTTTTATATTTATAACTTTTTGCTTCAATAATATTAAATAGTTAATCTTTTAAAGTAAAAAATTTTTAAATTTCATTTAATTTAAAAAGTAAAAACAAGCATATATTTTCAATACTTCTTAAAATAATACAGTAGTCAAAAGTACCAGTCATAAGATAAATCGAACGTTATTATTATATAAAATAAAAAAAAATACAATTTAAAATTTTCTTTATTTATAAAAGAACAATTATTAATGAAACTTTTTTGTTTTTATATTAATCAAACCACTATCAATTTTGTTTCAAGAATAATATCTTTTAAAACATGTTTCCGACGTTGTGTATATATGCACTAGCTACTGATCTAGAGTAAGCCATACTGGATTACAATAGTCTATCAAGCTAGTATAACCTTATATATGTTACATTAGCCTATTAATAAAAATTCATGGGGCTAGTATAATTTTGTTGTGATATTTTACTATGTGTTTTATATTTATATTATTTAAATCTATCTGAAGATGAATAATATAGATAAAAACATTTAAAAGTCTACAATTCAGTTTTGGGAGGTAATTTAGATTTAGGTAGTCGACTTAAAAATGTACTTATAAAAACTGAAGTTTCTGTATTTAGAGTTGCATGCCACCATTTATCCGGAAAATAGATTAATTCACCAGGATTCATCAAACATTCAAGTGGTTTTTCATTATCTGACAAAGTTGGATATACTGTATAATACCACTGAAGAGTAGATTGGTCCGGATTAAAAATTGGTTTTTTTTCAAATGGTTGAAGAAACCATCTTTTGCTTCCATGAATAACCTCTGCAAAACCTGGACCATGAAAATGAAAAGGTACACCAGTTCCAACACCAGCTATACCAAAAGACAACGCTGGTTCATAATTTGGTAGAAACCATGAAGGAAGATTGTATGTATCTAATAAAGGTTTCCATATACTTTGATCAATATCACCAAATAGAATAAATGTTTCTAAAAATTTATTATTATTACTACAAATAATTATAACATACCATTTCCCAATGTTCCGATGTCTTGTGCTCCTAGTAATCGGTTTACATAATCATCGAATGTTGTTTCTTTTCTTGTATATGAATAAGTATTAGCAGAATTAAGAACAACTGGTTTATCACCCCAATTTTTTAATATTTCATCTCGTTTACAATTTTTGCTAAACTGACTATTATCAACATTATATATTACTACAGGCTTTTGATATGCAAAACTAAAAATTTTTATAAATATCAAATTAAATATCAACATACTCTTTGATAAATTCTTCTTGTGTAAAAATATTTCCATCTCTTCTTTCAACAGTACATGGACCATCAATACCTATAGGAATTTCTTTTTCAGTTTTCCTAAAATAAAATAACATTATAATTTATTTTTAAAAGATTAATCTTCTTAACATTCACTTTTGATTTTTTTTACTTACCAACCACCATTGTAATTGTCAGCTTTAACAACAATAAGAACAATCACCACAAAACTCCATATAATACTCATAATGAATCTCAAATTTTTAAAAAAATTATGGGACATCTTACCCAAAAACTCCAACTCATAAATTTGATTATGTACTTTTAATAGGTTAAGCTGGTGTGTTATCTTTGTTTACAAAATATTCTTTTCCAACATTCTTTTTAAGAAATAATTTTTTCTGTAATTAAATACACGTCGTTCTTTCATAAAAAACTTTATAGTTTTTTTGAATAAATGTCAAGAATCTTATTTTTTTTCCTCTAAGATCAGGTCTCTAAAATAAATTTTCTTCAATATTTTTAAACTACCCTTTTTATTTATATAAATTTATAAAACTTTAACAAATTAAGATCAATTGAAAATATACATATTAAAAGGAAAAAAACTTATAAATCTATTGAACATAAAATTGGAAAAAATAAGTTTATGATTAAAATTAGCATAAATAATATTTTGGTACTTAAGTTGTGAAAATGATAGAAAAAAATTTAATAAACTTCAATTTTTTTAAATTATTTTTATTTTTTAAATTTGAATTCAAGTTCTTATTATAATATAAACGTTTTAGTAATGTATAAATTTTCAACTACATAGAAAACAACAAAAATTATCATAAATTTTAATATAATAAATAATTTTATTCGTAAGGTAAATTTAATACCATAAATTAAGTGTTACCCATTTGTCATTTTTTTACAAATTAACACATTTTTTTTAATGAGTTCAACTTTATTTACAAAAATATTTGCTTTTCAATGGAAAAATACTTTTCACAATATAACTCTTGAACGGAAAAAAAAAGCAAAATTGCTTTTTGATAAAATTGACGTAAACCCAATTATTCATTTATAAAGTAGGAATTTATTAACTTAATTTAAAATTATTATAAGTTTTTTTTTTTTAAATTTAATGAGTAATGATTTTTATAATTTTTTTAACTAAGGTAAAATGTTTAATTTTTGATATTTTTTTGTTTATAATCATATTTTCATATTCATGACTTTTGTAATATTATATCTTTATTTCATAAAGAAATGTGATAATTAGCATATTAGTATATTCTTATTGTAAAAAATAAACTTTTGTATTTTTAATTTTACTTATTTAACCTTGACATTAATGTTTACATTATTTAAAATATTTACATTTCAGAATTTTTTTTTCTTGCTAACTAATGGATCCTTCAGTATCTAATTTTCTCCAAGAACTTCAAGCAGAGACACAAAAAGTAAAGTTTAATGAGCAAGTACATTCTTTAACAGGACGTTGCTGGGATATTTGTTTTCCAGACAATCGTTTTCCATCAAGAATGGATGCTAGAAATGAACGGTGTTTGAATAATTGTGTTAACCGTTTGATTGATGCTTCAGCCTTAATGATAAATCATCTTCAAAGTCACGTTCCAGGTAGTGGTGGTGATCATAAAGAGGTAGAAACAAAAAGTTCTTCATGGTGGTAAATGAAGGAAAAAAAATCATTTTTGATGTTTGGTACTTTGTTAGTTGATTATATTTTTGGACTATATAATATTGTCCTTTATTTCAATATGGATCTTATTATTATTCAAAATAAATAATTTTATTTTTTTAGCTTTTTTGGTAGCATTAATTGTAAGTAGTTAACATTTACTATTTTAATAAATATACTTTGGAGAAGATGTTGTTGAAAATGAAAGAATATCTATTTTTAATTATTTTGTGTACTTTTTAATGATTTCTTATTTAGTTTATTAACTTTTTAATAGACAGATATATTTAAATGAACTTTTGTTTTTATTTACTGTTAGTTAAATAATTGAGGATTCATTTATATACATACTCTCAAATAGAAAATGATTTGATCAGCTTTACATTTGGAATTTCGTGTTGTAACAACTGATTATTTCAATTGTCATTTTGTCCACATTTTAATCATCGATATTACGTAGTCTCGTATTTATCGTTTCTTTTAAATAGTAAGGTTTTTATGGTATTTTATTATTTTTAAAACTATAGATTTGCGATGAGATTTTCTATTTCTGATGAGGAACTACATCTTATTGGTTCTAATCTTAAAGTTGCAGTAGTACCAGGAGAAGAATATAAAGATGTTTCTAACACAAACACATTGACTGACATTTTCAATGTCACATTAGATGAAAATATATGCAAAAAATCTACTTTTGTAACTATGAATGAGATAAGGCAAGAAGTTGAGGAATATTTTTCCAAAATGTGTCTTAAATCTGAAAGAATGAAACAGTTAAAAGAAGAAATCATAACAGAATTACACGCAAAACGACAGGAAGAGCAAAAAGCTAGAGTAGAAATGTTTACGTGTCCAGTATCCCCAACAAAAGAAAAAAATCTATCAATAGATGATTTAAAACTTGATGAAAGTATAAAAATTATGTTACCAGAAGATTGGTTAAATAATGATTTTGATTTTGATTATAGTTTTGACTCAGAAAAATATAACTTAAAATGTGATGATTTATACTCAAAATATATTTCAGAAGCTGATTGCGCTGTTTCAGGTGGTCTTCCTTCGGAGTCTACTGTAACAGAGGAAATCAATTGGAAGGTGTGCACTGATGCCTGTCAATTATTTGAAGATACAATTAATATTGAAAAACCAAAAGTTAGAAAAACATCTAGCGATGAAGTTTTAGAATGTTTGTATGAATGTGAGTATAAATATAGTATTGTTAAAGACCTCCGAACTTTTTATGAAAGTTGTCTAAAGCGTATTGATAGTGTTTACACTGAATCGATAGTAGTTTCACATAGACATATTAAAAGATGGTTAAATGAATTTTTTAATTCTGATCGTTGTTTATCTCATAAAGATGAAGAAGCTGAGGCTCGTCATGTCCTTGAACTTTATTCGTTTCTTTCTGGAAATGTCATTTTGGAAGGGAACATAACCTATCAAGTTAAAGATATTTTAGAATTGGATGGTGGTTTAGAACTAATAATGTTTGATTTTTTTAATAAGGTTCTTCATATGGTCACTAGTGGTACTGGGGCGCAACAATGGATAAAAAAATTACTTTTATATATATTAAATAAATCCACTGATAATTTGAATTTATTTTATGCTTATATGATGAACATTGGTTTTAATTATAGATTAATCAAACCAAATCTTGATAAACTTGGTACACAAGAATTTGGTGTCCCTATAAAAGTTAGTGATGATAGAAAAATTATGAAATTTTTTATTATAATTAATTTGAATGTAAAAGTACCTAAAACAGGTTTCCTTTTCCAAAGTGGGTTTGAATTCTTTAAAACACTATATAAAATATCAAAAGATTTCCCACAAATACCAATTTTTCCTGTTGTTTACATTAATGCACTATTTGAAAAAGATTTTATAAGTACAGCTATTTCAAATTTTAATGAAAATAAGTGGATTAATTCTATTAAAAAAGATATGGCAAAAGCCATCATGGATGTTGAATATTACCAACAAACATTGGGAGAATCATTAAGCGCCATTTTGGCCAGTTTATATTATGAAATTAGGAATAGTATATCAATAGGATAATTTTTTATATGTCACAACATTGCACTTTTTTTTTATTTACTTTTTATATATTCATTATTTATTAAATATTTTATCTCTTTATTTTGTGTTTTTAATTCAATAAATAGACATAACAATGATTTAAACTGTTTAACACAAAAATGTATCTTTATTAATTTTCTTTTTTGTTTTTCTTTATACTCCATTGATATGTATACAATGGAACAAAAGACTCGAGGAAACTACATTCAGCTACTAAATTTGGAAGTATAGTAAACTGTAGCTTTCCAAAAGATGCGAATAAAAGGCAAAAGAATAATGCTTGTTGGAAAAAATAAAGTCCAATAAGAAAACATATGAAGGAAGCACCAGCTACTCCAATGTAATAACATACAATTTTCAACCATGCTGGCCATAACGGCATTAAACATAACCCTACTGCTCCTAACATCATAATCACACCGATAATTTTCTTAAATAATGTAGTTGGATTGTAGTTCCAAAGATAATATGCTTCAGATGTTGCATCAAAATTTTGTAAGTTAGAAAAATAAAACTTAAGTTTTTTTTGTACTTTCGTATTTTCTGGATGATCAGATGCATCTTTCTTTCGAAAAACTTTCTTGTCAACTCGAACAAATAACTTTTTATCCATAAGTATTTGACAATAATCTGTTGCATCATTAATATTTTTAAACAATCCTAATTCAGATGAAACACCATACTTTTTTGAATTTAGAAGGCATTCAATCATCCTATCTCCACGCGTGTAAGACACATCATCATTGTCAACACTTACATCTTTGCACCCAGAATTGTATCTTAATATGTAAGCTATATCTTCTTCTTCTTTAGTCAAATTATAATTATCATCCTCAGATTCAGTGTCATTTTCCTAAAAAAAAAAAACTATCTCTTTTTTTTAAATAAATAAACATACATTTCTAAATTTGCGTCCCATTATTAAAACTAAGGCACAATTTTTTGTGAATGGATAAGGTGTAATTTTAATGATAAGATATTTTAAACATTATGCAAAAAAAATTATTTAATTTGGAAAAAGGTACTAATCATCAAAGAGGTATTTAAAATTTTTTTCTATAATAACCAAAAAAACCTATGTCATTCTTTGAACATTTCAAAAAAAAATATATTTTTTAAAATATATAAACTTTTTTCCAATGTCGTATCTTTAGAAGAAACCATTGGATTTTAGTAATTATTTTTCTGCTATGTTGAATCGTACTTTGTCTACAGCAAGGAATTATGTTTACCAAGTAATTAGGAACTGCAAAACAAAAGACACTGGATATTTGACGGAATATCATGTTATTCCAATGGGTAAAAGTGATGTAGGATATCAAACAAGAATATCCTATCTTTCTAAAGATATGGAGCAAGCTAAAAAACAGTGTGTGCATACAATAAGTTGTTTGGGTTTTCGTATGATTGATGGTCAATTTCTTTATGGGCCGATTGCTGTTTTTCCTAAAACTGTTCTCTCTTGGAGAGTACTTACTCCAGATGATATTACACCAGAATCTTTGTCACTATTTCTAATGTTACAACCAAAAATTGATATTCTTGTGGTCGGATGTGGAGATCGAGAAAATATTGATAAAGTAAGACGAAGAATAGCTCCAATAATGAAAGAACACCGCATTGGTTTAGAATTATTGACAACAGTAAGTACAAAAACAAGACAAAAAAATAAAACTTTTTTTCTAGGAAGATGCTATATCTACTTTTAATTTTCTTAACTCAGAAGACAGATACGTAGCTGCTGCACTGTATCCACCTGATAATTTAGTCGTTACAGATCAAGAGTATTCTAAAACATTACGTTTACTTAAAAGTTTCGATGAATTACATGTAAACCCAATCATGCCAGGTAAATATTTAATTTTATATAAAAAAGGGCATTTTTATTTTAAATTTGTACTTTGATATATACTAATTTTATTGTACAAATTATTCATTTATTTTTTTAGAAATTGGTCAGGAAAGAACTCGTGATCTTATAAAAGAAATATGGAATGGAAAAGATCTTAGTTGGTTTTACAAGTCGAGACTTGAAATTGAAGAGAAAATTCATGCTGCAGCTGAGGAAAGGGAACTTCTCAAACGACCTGAAGATAGGCGGATAAAGAACCAACCTAGGATAGAAGATAAAAAAGACAAATAGTTTTTTTGATTTTATTTAATTTCTTTGGTAAATGTTAGTAAATATTAGCACCTTGTTTCATATCTTCTAGCATCCTTTCTTTATCAACAATACCATTATTTACGATACCTAATATGCGACCACGAGCGTACTGTGTAGCTTCTTCTTTAGCTAATTGAAAAGACCTATTTTGGATACTGACGATAAACTCCATTAGATCTTCGGGAGTCAAATTACCTAGATCGTTAATAAGCTTTACATCACTATTGTCAAGTTCTGTAAAAGATTTAAATGATCTGTAAATCTTATCAACTTCAATCTAGAAATTGAAAGTATTAGAATAATTAAAGGCAGTAACATACCTCGTGTTTTTTAATAAAATCAAATAACCCTGGAATCATTTCGGATTCTTCTAATTTCTCCATAATTACTTCAGGATCTTCTGAACATTTCAAATCATCTACTGATAAATTAGATTGTCCTTCATCGGGAACTTCTTCGGAAACAAATATATTATTTTCAGACATATTTGAATAGTTAATAAAAATCCCGCTTTCCAATAATTTTTCTTTATTTGGAATTGTGATTAACTTTTAAGACGATCTTTTTGGAATAACGCTTTTAATTGTTCTTTATAAAAAGTATAGTATTTACTCCTAGTTATCATAATATTATTTTTAATATTTATTATCTTTTAGAAAATGTCTCGTATTCATCCTCCTGAACTCAATAAATATTTGAATAAGTATATTGATGTTAAACTGACTGGAAATAGGTTTGTTTTTTGATTGGATTTTTTTAAAAATTTATTTATCTTAAATTTAGGCATGTCAGCGGTACACTTCGTGGATTTGATCCCTTCATGAATATTATTATTGAAGGAGCAACGGAACATCTTAAGTCTGGAGAGACAAAAGAGATTGGAATTATTGTTCTTCGTGGAAATTCAGTTGTGATAATGGAACCGAGGGAACGTATAGAGTAGTCATCAAAACTCTACTTTTTTTTGACTTTTTCTATTGTGTTTTTATGATACTGTCATCTTTTAATTATATATTTGTAAATTAATTTTGTTAATAGATTTTACAATTTTTTTTGTTGAATAAATGCACATTTACAATGATATATAATTAATTTTTTAAATAATCACTCATGTTCTTTTTTTAATCATATTCAATGTAGTATTAATTTATCTATAATTGGTTAAGATATAACTTCTCTAATAAAACTTTACTTTATCAAAAAATTTTAAAGCATAAAAAAGTTAAATATACTGTAAAAAATAAATAAATCAAAATAAAGGTTTTCAAAAAGTAGTAAATTTGGAAAAAAAATTCAAATTGATACTTCCATTGAGATCATTTCAAATATATTATCAGATATACACATTACTTTTTTAATGTTTTTATTTTCATCAACTTCTTCATTATAGTGTTGGAAAAATATTTCATTATTTGCAACTTTCATTACTTCATTAAAATTTGGAGCCGCCAAACTAAGATTATTTTTGGCTGTATCTGTACTACATTCACTTAATGTCAAGTCATCACCTGCATCTAGAACAATTGATGCGAGTCTATTAAATTCGTCATATAATGATGATTGTTTTTCCGTATCATGTAGTAAAACTTTTATCATACTACGTAAACTTTTAATTTTTCTTTTATTATTTTTCAATAATCTCAAGCATACTTTATCGCGAAAATGTGTGTACAAAATTTTACGTTCCTTAAAGTCTATAAATAATTCTTTTAATGGATGTAATAAACCAATGATGTTAGGTAATATTGTTTGTTGTAAAAAATACCAAAGTGATTTTAATCTTTGTATATTGTTTTTGTCTAAAATCACAGTATTGAGATCAGCTACACTACAATGAAAAACTTTGCAAGCATTTTTTTCCATCATTAATGAACATGGTCCATCTTTAGAAACTACAAAATCTAAAATTTGTTCTTTTATACTTGTTTTTGATTGTTGAAGAGCAGTTGAAAAGTCATGACAAAATTCAAATGGGTATTCTGTTCCTTGAAAAGCAGAAACAATAATAAATTTTGTAGTAGATATATTAAGTCTGGTAAGATCAGGTGTTAATGGATTATATGTTGGTGAATTTGGATTAGAATAATGATTATGCTTTTGATTAATTATATTTTCATAATTTTCTGTTGGTATTGAAAATTCTATAGAAAAAAAAATGAATATTCAATTAAAGATATAAAAAAAAAACTTACTCAATGAAGCTAATGGTTGTATACCAAACATTTATTTTACAGTATAAAATAAAAAATTTATAAACAGTTAATTTTGATTTCTTTTCATAGTTGTCAATTTACATATCTATGAAAAAATTATCAATAACTTATCAATTATAAAATATTTATAGATTTGTTTGATAAAAATTAATTGTTAATTATTAATCATTGAATATTATTTACCATATTAACGAATACATTTTTTCAACACTATAAATGATCAGAGAAGCATCAAATTTTCAAAAGTGATAAAAAAAAGCATATTAGCATTATGTCATATGATTTCGTTAGACATTTCTTTTTTATTATAATAATATTACTGATAAATAAATTATATTAATCTTAAAGTGGTACCGGAAGGTGTTTACGAAAGACATCAATTATAGAATCAACGCCTTCTTTTTCTATTTCAGGAAGATCAAGATAATTTAAAAATAATTCTAATGCACTCATTCTTGCAGCCATAGGCATAACTAAAATTCCATGTGGTTGAAAGACAGTTTTTTGTTTTTCTTGAAACTTTTTTATAAATTGACGACCTTTATAAGAAAGTTTATTAACTTTTTCATCCTCTTTTCTAACTTCTTTAATAATTTTTCTATATAATGGTTCTGATTGATCACGAACAACTAACAAAAATTCATTCCAATCTTCTTGTTCATCAGTTAAAGGTTTTTCTCCAGCAATTTGTGTTGCAATTGTCATTTCTTCAGGTGTTAATGATTCAAGAAATGTATTAGCATCTTTAGGAAAATAATTAATTATAGATTCTAATAAGTCATCTGACATTGATGGTGTAAGTGAAAATGGTAGTGATTTTCCATAAGTTAGATATAGAAATGAAAAAAAAATAATTAAATACATATCTTTAAACTGAATGCTGGAACTCAAAATTTAGTCATCATTTTTAAAATTTCTATTAAAAATTATACATAATAGAAATATTTTGATAATTTAAAAATCTTGTCTTAAATTATAAAAAGTACTTCTAGGTAAGTTTAAAAACTATTTTATAACAAGTTATCACAATACACTATTTAGTTAAGTATATACTTTTAATATATATCTTTTATAATAATGATCTGTATGATATTCTCAACATTATTATTTTATATATAATATTATTGTCTAATAGAAAAGTAACTTTTTGAAACTTAAAAAAAAATACTTTTTAAAGCTAGATTGATTTTTTTTTTATTTCTTTCAATATATTTTATTATAATAATACAAATAAAAGAATAGTTTTTTAAACTACAAATATTAATAAATAAAATAAAATGGTATGTCTTTTGATTAATATAACAAAATATTGAAGAAAGTATATTATACAATCTTAAAAACATTTTTCTTTTGTTTTTAATCTTGTTAAAATTTTATTAAGTCCACCTATCAAAGTATGATTATAAATTAAAAAACTAGTCTGTCATTCCGAATTATTTTCTTCCTTATTACAATTCTTGAATATTCTGATTTTAAACTTTATTTAAAAAAAAAATGTAAGGATACTTGTTTATAATCAAATTCTTGAACTATTATTTTATCAAGTAACTTAGTTCAGGTAATATTTTTTTATTTGTATATATTAAATAAAAATTATAAAAAGCAGTTTTTCTTGCTTTAACAGGTTTTTTAAGAATATTGACTAACATCCTTAAATATTATACCAAACTCTCATAATAAATATTCATCAAAACATCAGATGGAATTTAAATTTTAAAATACAAATAAAATATTATTAAAATCATTTTTAACTGTTATAGAAAAATAACACAAATAAATTTTAATTTTGCGTCATAAATTTTTGATGACAAAAAATAAAAAAAAATATTAAGCTTATAATAAAAAAATTTTTTTATTTGATAAATAAATTACTTGCAAAATATCTTTTCAAAGAAATGTTTTTAATTTATAATATATAAAAAAGTTAAATTTAAAAAATAATATATTAATTATTTATATTATTTTCCTACTTTACCACTATTACATATATAACTGTTAGTTGTACTACTACAAAGAGATGATCCTCCCGAAGACTCAGTCGTTGCAGAAAAAATATCAGAGTTAAAGTCTGAAGTATCTGTTGAAGTGTAGGATGTGACATTTTTTCCATTAGCACATCCACATTTACAATCACTTATTGAAGTATTTGTAAGCCTACTTCGAGAATTACTTTCACTCTGCGACGATGAGATTGAGTTAGAACTTGAGGAAAGTAATGAAGTTCCATCACTTGTAACATATCGCGTTGAATTACCTTGACAGTCACATGGATATTTTTCACATTTGTGTAATTTTCCACTACTAACACTAATTTTAAAAGTTATTACTTTTTTAGAATCTATCTTTTTTAATTTTATATCACATTCATTAATAAAACCACTATCATTTATTAAATCAATCATATCTTGAATCGTTTTTCCTAAAAACAAATCTACTTTTTTTTTTCTTTTTTCAGTTTCATTTTTATTAATAGATTGTCCTGAGGAAAGTGACGTGGAAAGTGTACTAGAATTAACAGACATTGATAAATGAAATATAAATACATAACATTTTTCTTTTTAATTATAGAAAATTTGAATATTATAATAAATTTGTTTATATTAAAAAAAAAATCATTCTTCTATGTATTTTTTGATAATTTTGTCATCCTTAATTTTTATAACATCAATAAAATTACTCACTAATATTGTTATTGGCATAGAAAATACCATAATACCAAAAATTATTGATATAGCTCCAACAACTTTACCCATAACAGTACATGGAACCATTTCTCCATAACCAGTTGTCATTGTAACAATAGCCCACCAAATTGTTATTGGTATAGATTTAAATTTAGTATTTTCAACATTTTTTTCTAGAAAATAAATTAATGTTGAGAAAAATAATATTGCTGTTAAAATAACAATAATAATCATTTCTAATTGTCTTTTTGAATCTAATAAAGTTTTTCCAAATTTAGCCATACCAGTAGAAAATCTACCAAGTTTAACAATTCTAAAAACTCTCATTACTCTTAATAATCTAACAGTTAAAACAGCCCAAGTTATTTTTCTTATATTATTTCCATCAATTCCAATAATAAAAAATAATAATTCAAAAATAAAAGGTATTATTGTTAACAAATCAATTACATTAATAAATTTTCTTATAAATTTTGTTCTTTCTGGTGATACCCATAAACGAAGAAGATATTCAAAAGTAAAAAATATAACACAAACTTTTTCAATATAATATAAAATCCAATGTTCTTCCATATCCATATCATCACTATCATCAACTAATATTGTATTACTACTAACAATATATCCAATTCCATGTTTTCCTTTACTTGAAACCATTTGCCCTTGAAGATCATCCTCTCCAAACTCTGTTTTTCTTCTTGTTTTAACTGTTTGAAATTCTTCCATACTTCCAATTATTAATGCTACTATACTAATAATAACAAACATAATACTAATCTTTTCAAACATACCCCAAAATGTTGACTTGATACCACCTTCAAATATTAAATGTAGTCGATGACGATATTGTTCAATAGATGACTCACCAAAATTTGGTGACTCTAAAGAACGCGAACGATTATGGAGTGATTCATAAAAACGATAAAATGGGCTACAGTTTTGGTCTAATTTTGTTTTTGATATATTCCAATATTCTAATTCTTGTATAAATTTATCAAAACATATATGATTTGGTACATGTAATACACCTGTTGAATAAAATTCATAAATTGGACCAAATGATAATGGATCACGTTCAAAAAAATATTCATTAGATTCCTCAAAATATAAATCACACCATTGTTTTCTTTGTTCCTCTGACATTGTACAAAATTTTCCTAATAATGTTTTTGGTCCATTTGATAATATAGAATAAACCCGAAGTTTATATGACATTCCTCCAATATTTAATTTAAGTAACTCTTTCTCAGAAATATCTTTTAAAAGAGCATTTTTTAAATATTGACTTGGTAAATGAATTGTTTCAGGAATAACTTCATCAAATGATTCTACAGATGATTTTATAATTGAAATATTACCTTTTATAACATTACTTGTTACTGATTTTTCCATTAATTCTTCCCCATCTAAATTATCTTTAATCATTTTTTTTATTCTTTCTAAAAAAAAATAATAATAAAAATATTAAAAATAAGTAAACATTTCTATGGAGATTACAATAAATTTTTAAAAATATTACTATTTAAATAATAAAAAGAATAAATTTAAAATTATTATAGATTTTATTACACCTTAAAATCTAACTGATCAATCATAATTTTAATAAATGTTATATTTACACTTTAAAAAGTATCAATAACAAATCTCTTTTCTTTTAAAATTATTCACTTTACTTTTATATGTTCTTATTTTAAGTGTGAAACAAAAATAATTTTAAACTTATATTTTTAAATTTTTATAATTTCTTACTTATTTATTTAAAAATGTAAAACAGTATACATTTCAATAAAAGAAATAATAGTTACTTAATATATAAAACTTCTTGTTTATTGCTTTTTGTTAGAAAAAAAAATATATATTTTTAACCACATATTTTTTTTCTTATTAATGGTGGAATATTTGAAGTTTTATTAGGAATATTCTTAATTGATATTGGTATGAAACATTCTGCCGGTTGAGGAAATTGTTCACCTTCTGATGGTAGTATAGTAACTACTACTAATGTTTTTGTATCAATATTACCTTTTTCAAAATTAAAATCTGGTTTAGCATTTTTAAATTCTAATGAACCTTCAAAGGCTATTTCAGTAGCTCCAGATTTAGTTATTACTTCTTGTCTTGTTTTAAGATTTTCAGTGGTAGACGATAAAAGAACACGTGTTGTATGTTTAAATTGTTCAGGCATTCCACTGTGTTCATCTTGTCTGATACCATCATAACTAGTATCTTGTTTTATTCCTATTATAAGTTTTTCAGGTTTTAATGGAGTATTATTAATTAATTTAACTTTATAATTAATAGTATCATTCATATAGTATGATTTACGTGCAAGACGAAATTCTAAAAATATCTTATTTTCTTTCTTAGGTTTATTAACATATTGAGTTATTGGAAAATCAATTTTTGTTAAAAATTCTTTTTTTAATGGAACAACATCTTTATGAGTAGCATAAGATGAAAGTATTACTTTTTTCTTAGTACTAAATCTTGGTTCTTCAATAATATCAGCATTCAATACTATATAATATTTAATCTTTCCCATCAAACCAACAACTGTAGCAGGCCATTTTTTATCAGTTTTAAATGTAAATGGCCATTTATATGAACCAGGATTAATTAATGTTTCTTTTTTCTTACCTTTATAAACTATAATTTCTTTTTTAACTAAATCTTTTGAACTTTCATATTTTTGAAATGCTTCTGTATCATAATCATTACCACAATTTATATAATTTTCTTTTTTTTTACTAAAACCAACTTTAGAAATTCCATTAAAAATAAGTGATACTTTTTCTAATTTTATTGGTTTATCAATTTTTGCCTGTACAATACCTTTAACATCCTCACCTGGATAAATACTTCTTTTAATATTACCACTTGAATCTTCATTATCCAACATAATTTCAAAGAAACACTTTGGTTCAGGTACAACCAACATTGATAACAAATAAAACTAAAATTAAAAAAGAAATTAGTTTATAAATAAATATATATAAATATTTTTTAAAATAATTATATTTAGATTAAAAATATATCATATAATATTTATTTTCTTTTATAAATTCCACAATTAAAAACTGTTAACACTTCTATAATTGTATATTTCTTTATACAATATCAAAGCATTATCAGTTAGAAATGAATAATTTAGTATTGTTAACAAAACTTTTATATATCATATTTTCACTAGTCATAAAAAGAAAAATTAATTTTTTTTCTTCATTACTACGTCATCTATCATAACATTCAGTTGAAAGTGTTACTCACATCTGATTCTTGGATACCACTGATTGAAAGAAATTTAAAATAATTTGTATAGTTTTCATTGTAGACAGTTTCAATATAAAAAGAAATTTTAGTTTTGATTTTAATGTTAACTATAAAATAAGTAACAATAATGGTATTTGAAACATTCATTCAATTATTTTTTTGTTTATTAGTAATACATAAAA
Organism: Strongyloides ratti; assembly: GCF_001040885.1. Classification (NCBI taxonomy): domain Eukaryota; kingdom Metazoa; phylum Nematoda; class Chromadorea; order Rhabditida; family Strongyloididae; genus Strongyloides; species Strongyloides ratti. The sequence continues at coordinate 8,922,573 of NC_037308.1, forward strand.
TATTGTAATAATATTACTATTCAAAAATTATTTTTCGTAAAAAAGACATTTTGGATGGTAGTCTTTGTCATCTAAATCTTCAAAACGTGATTTTCCAAAAAAACTTTCACAAAATTTATAGGTAGAATTAGATTTTTCAATATTTTCTTCACCAACTTCTTTACTATCTTTTTTTTTAATTATACAATTTTTATTACAATTATAAAATTGTTCATTACCATCTCTTATTGGTTCTGTTCCTATTAATATTGGTACATCAACAGCAATTGAATTTAAAAATTTATTTGAGGAAGAAAGTTTTACTTTTATATAATAATTTACTTGTATACACCAACATATATTAAATGATGGAACAATAGGAGGAATTGGTATAGATTTTATAAATGTATGTTCTGTATATGGAATAACATCAACCTCTTCTGATAAACTAACAATAACTCTTGTCTCAACTTTTTTATCTTTTTCATTACTTCTATTTTCACCTATTTGTATACCCTTTCTTTCAGCAATATATTGAACAGTCTCTAAAAGTTTAACATCAACTTTTGATATTATTTTAGTACTTTGATTATTTAAAATTATATTTATTGGTATTAATTCTCCTGGAACAAAACCAGCTTTAGCTAATTTAATATTAATATTTATTGCACCATATTTAAAACATAAAAAACCTAATTCTCTAAATATATCTTTTACTAAACCTTTTTTTGCTTTTTCACTAGCACTTAAATCCATAAAAGGAATAATTGAAAGGTAATGTTTAACATTATGATCTAATTTCCAATTTCTAACAATTTTTGCCTTAATATAATATCTAATATTTCCAACAGTACCCTCAAAACTTGGTGGTAATTCAACAGGAAGTTTAAATTCAAATGATCTTCTATGAGTTCCTGGTGACATTGTACATTCATTACATAACTGTAACTCTTCATCAATATAAATTTCCTCTGCCTCAAAAGGATATGGTTCTCTTCTTAATTGAGGATTTATTTGTTCACGACTATATCTTTGTGTTCTCGTTTCCCAGACATGCCAACTTGTTTTTGCTTTACCATGTAATGACACAGCAATAGATTTAACCTTTAATGGTTCTTTTAAAATAATCTTAAAATTTCCTTTTATTGTTTCTCCAGCACGATAACAGGAATTTGATGAGTCAACTTCAATAAAACAATCCTCAAGTCCTAAAAAAAAAAATTTATTAAATTTATATATATATTATTAATATTATAATAAAAATACCTTTGGGTGTCCCACTTAAAGGAGCTAGAAACACCTCCAAACCAACTGGTTTCATTAATAAATGCATTTCTCTTACCTAAAAAATTCTTTTACATATTAAGATATATTAAAAAATTAATTCAAAAATAGCATGTATATATTTAGTAATAAAAAAAAAAAATTTCTTATTACTATCTCTTTCATATAAATTTAAAAAAAAAAAATTTATGAAGCGTATCCTACATTAACTTTCTCAATTACAATATCTTTAAATTATCTCAAAAATTTTCCCTTTCACTGATTTTTACTTAACATTTTATTAAAAAAAAAAATCCTTTTTTGTATATAAAAATATTACAAGTAAAAAATTTTTTCAAACATTAAAATTTACAATTTTGTTCAATGAAATATAAATGTTAATGAGTTAGAAATAATTTATAAAGTTAAAAAAAAATAAATAAATATTCTTCTTATTACTCAAATAGTTAAAAAAAAAAAAACAAATAAAATTGTTATTGTAATACATGTATTTAATAATTTTAAATGAAAAAGTAATGTTTCTTTATCAAGATGATATGAATATTTTTAAAAATAAAATTGGTAAATAGAAAATTAGGATAATAGAAATTTTTAAATTTGATGAGTTTTCTTGAAATTGCCTAATAACCTACAATTACTTGTCTATTAAATATGTAAAGATAAATTTCATTGAAAAAAGACTTCATTGAAATAAGAGAAAACAAAAATATAATATATATTTTATATAAATTTATCACTAACTACCGGAAAATAGTTTTATATACAATAAATAAATACAAATAACGAAACAATTTTTTATTCCTATTTAGCTTTAGTTAATAAAAAGTAACAAATTATAAAAGTGAAAAACATATACTATTTCATTGATAAAAAGTATGAAACTATGTTTATAAAAGAAAAGTAAAATTAAAGGAAATATTTTGGATATAAATATTTGATATATATATATATATATATACTTTTTTTTTTTAAAAATAAATTTTGGTAATAAAAATAATTTTTAGAAATGTACTATCATATCTATTTATATAATATACATTTTAAGGAAATGAACTAACTATTAAATAAATTTTTATGATACATTATTTAATAACATCTATTCTAAAAATAATTTTGTATTTTTAAATAAAAATTAAGATTATATATAAATAAAAATTAATTATAATATAGTATAAACATTTTAAAATTACTAGTTAAATTACATTTATATTTATATAAACAAAGATTTTGATAATTGAAAAGAAATTAAAAAATTAAAATATAGGTATATATTTTTATACTTTTCTTTTCAAAGTTGAAGTTTTACTTAAAAAAAATTATATTTTTAGCAAAAACTTACATAAGCTTTAAATTGGATTAAATTATAACCATAAGTATTAACTTAAAAAATATTCTTCTTAAAAAGATCATAACATTTTTTTTTAAATAGAACCATTCTTCGGTTGATTGATAACAATCTATTTTAGTACTTAAAACAAGAAAATTTACACTCGAAAGATTTTACAACTTTTAAAGTTTTTTTTTTTTTTAAATTGTACAAAATTAGTAAATAATATTATTTAACTAATGATTTCATTTTTGATTAAATTTCGATTAATTATAAAAATAAGTTTACCACAAAATACATAGTATTAATTATATTTTACTACAATTAAATTTATTAATTAAATTATCTTTAAAATAAAATTTTATTAAAAATTGTACAATAATTTAAAATTAAAAAATTTGCATAAAAAATATTATTTACTTGGGAAAGAAAAAAACTTATTTTTTTTTAAAAAATGATTTAATAAATATATACATTGGTATACGTTTTCAAAATTTTTAGACAAAAAATTTTTTGTAATAAATAATAATATTCATGATATAAATATTACTTATCGTATTAGTAAAAAAAATTATTCTTTCATGCATTTGTAAAAAAAAAACTAATGACATAAAGAGTATTACACCTTTAAATTAAACATAATAACTTTTTATATTTATTAAAAAAAACATTATATTTTTTGGGTAAAAAACAAAATTTTATCAAAAACCCTTTCATTATTAATAATTCAAATAATTTTTTCCTTTTCATTTAATTTAATTCAATTAAGTAAATGTAGTCAAAAAAAAAATTTTTTTTTTTTGAAACTGTCAATAATTCCTCAAGCATTTTTTTTAAAAAACTTTCTCATCATTACTTTGAAATATATTTTTAAAATTCATTATTATATATTAATAAAACCAATATCTACGATCATAGATTTTTGATATAAAAAAAAAATAAATAAATTGAGAGAACAAAAATTGAATATATTTTTAGGATAACATTTTAATTTATTTTATTTAAGAAATCAAATAATTTTACTTTTTGTATAATTACTTTGAAAAGTATGTACTATATTAGTAATAATTACTTATTTACAATTTTTTTTAATCGCTTCATATGAAATCTTAAAAATATATTCAGGAAATTCATTTGTGGTAGATATTTTAGTTTATTTTTTGGTAAAATAAAACAAAAAAAAATTATTTTTAGATTAATTTTTCATTTTTAATTGCTATGAAAATTTGTGTTTTTGTATTACCATAATCATTAAGTTATAATTTTTAATATGATACAAGAAAAGTTTTATTTTTTTTTGTTATATATTTAACAAAACATCCATTTTATTGTTAATGAGGAAATTTTTTTTTTTTTAATATCAAAACATTTGTTTTTTTTATATAATAATTAAATAAGAAACACAAAACATTCCATTAGTAATGATATTTAAATAGATTATAAAACATGACTTTTTTAATAATTGAGAGAAATTTTTTTATTTAACCAATAATTATAAATATTATTTTTTCTAAATATTTTTAAAAAAAAAATAACATATCTGACATATATAAAATGTAAGTAAACTAACAACTTTTAATGTTGATATCTTTTAATTATCATTATGACGTAGTAAGAAGGAGAAAATATTGTACTCATTATGATTCAATTCAATTTTATTTTTTTCATTTTTAGGGATAATAAATGTAAAAAAAATTATTTTTATTATTTAGTTTGCACTTCTATATGTCATAACACTTTGATAAATAAACCTTTTTTTTATATTTAATAAATATGATAAATAATTTCATTTGGCAAAAATTTTTACATTACTTAGACCCTCAGATGTGAGATTTTTTTCCTTTATTTTGTGGATAAAATATTTCACAATTATAATATAGATAAAATTAAAAAGCTTCTCCTTATATATATTTATACAATATTCTTTAATATTTTATAAAATAAATTACCATCTCTGTTATTAAATCATATATTTGTAAGTTTTTTTTTTTCCTTTATAAAAATATAAATAACAATTTATATATTAAAAATTTATATTTATTTAGAAATTTAATAAAAAAAAATATATTTATTTTTCAATGTACTTAATAAAAATTATTTCAAAGTTATTTATTTATACTTATTCATTTTATCCTTAACAATAGATAAAGGTATACTTTTGAGACAATATATTTTTTCCTATATAAAATAATAGTGATTGTTAAATAGTTATTTATACTTATTTTAATATATCTGTCCACATACGACCCATAATTTTCTTATCCCTTTTTTTTTATTTACCAAAACTAAACTTATATTCTTAATAACAAACATTTAAATAACTATTAGTATATTTAAAAAAAACATCATGTTTTGAGACATATATATATATTATAATAACTTAAAAATTAATGCTTATATCAAAATATATTTTTTTTTTTAAATTAAATGTCTTGTTTAAATAAAAAACTTTTATTTAATCATTTTTCTTTATTATTATTATTACTAATTTTTAATTATTTTTACTCAATATGTGCTTAATTATCAATGAATTTTTATTTCCTCTGTTAAAAATTTTAAAAAGAATGTCATTAGAAGTATTATGAACTTTATACTATAAAAAAAATTACATTTCACTAATTTCTTTAGTATTTTACATATAGATTAAAATTATTATAAATGTACTTTTTTATAGTTTGTTTTCTTGAAGAATATTTGTTGAAATTACAAGTTTTTTTTTTCTTTTTACAATTTAAATTTTATCAATGATTGACAATATAAATTTTAATTCATCTTACTTGGATGTTCCACCAAAACCAATCACATCAGATTTTGTTGAATTAGGCTACCTAGTTATGTTGTTTATGATTGGTGGTCCACTCAATCTTGCTGCATATACACAGGTTAAAATAATTTTTTTTTTAATTATTAATAAATTTTATTTTTTTTTTAAATTTTTATTTAGAATTTTGAAAGAACAACAACCACCCGTCTTGATATACTTAAAAGGCATTTAAATTATTCAGATCTCCTTGTATTATTCATTTATGTACCATCACGTGTTTGTTGGTTGGTTACATATGATTGGCGTGGTGGAGATTTTTTATGTAAAATGATAAAATTTCTTCATACTTTTGTTTTTCAAATATCATCTAATGTTATTGTTGTTATTGGAATTGATAGACTTCTCTCTGTGACATCTCATACAAATTTATCTTCAAAGGGTGGCTTAAAGAGAACAAGAAAAATGTTGGCATTTGCTTGGATTATTGCTATATTGTTGTCTTCTCCTCAATTTACATTTTGGAAAAATTATATGGCATTTCAAAAGTATCATTGGTCACAATGTTTAACTATTTGGCAGATTCGGGAAAATGAACTTTTTCTTCATCTTCAAGAAAATATAACATTTTCTGTTGGTGACTTTAAATTAGAAAAAGAGTATAGAGAACTTAAAAACAGTGAAAGTATTTATTTAATTCTCCATGTTTTATGTATTTTTTGGATACCAGCAGCAATAATTTGTGTATGTTTAAAAAAAGTTATAATATGTTAAAAAAAAATATCAAAAATTATTTAAGAAATATTTTGATAAGTATATAAATAAAAGCATTTCAATAGCTTAAGGATAAATAATATTTTGAAATATTGTTAAAAAAAAATATTTTTTATACATCAAACTTCTATAACAATAATTAATTTTTTTTAGATGTGTTATATAATTGTTTCTAGTTGGGTTTACTTTAACTCAAAACCATCATCTACACCATTTCAAGATCCAGAAGGTAATAAAACACAGACAACTTATCCACAATCAGGAGGTACAAATTCAACTGACATTCAACAACCATTTATTAATTTACCATTAAAAGGCAAAACATCAACAACTATTGAGAGTGGGAAACAAACACTTATAACAACATATTCATTATCCTCAACAGCAAATAAATCTTTAAAAAAAGAAGTTAAAAGACCTCTTAGAAAAGGAAAATATTGTTTGACGGAAAGTCTTTCAGATTCACAACTTTTTTCAAAAAATCCAGATGTTGGTAAGACTATCTTTAATTCAACAACATATTATGCAAAAATAACAAGATCAAAAGCTATCAAAGTTAGTTTTCTTCTTATAACAGCATACTTTATATGTTGGTTACCATATAATGTTATGAGTATTGTAAGATATCTTTTTCCTAATATATTTGAAGAAACATCAAAAAAATTACATTTTCTTCATGGATTTATTGTTTTTAATTCTGTTATTAATCCATTTATCTATGGTCTTTTTAATATTGGTCCAATGGGTCATATAAAAAGTAGTAGGAAAAATAAAAACCTACAATTTAATATATAAGTATATGATATATGTTTTTTAAGATATCTTAACAATTACTTTTTATAGTAACATTATTAACAATACATTAATGATCTTTCTATTTTTTTATTTTTCCATAAAACTAAACAAAAATTATACTTCAATATAGTATTATCTTTATTATATTAAAAATTGTTTTATCTAAAAATAAAAATTATTCTATCTTTACACCCACAAACATATATTTCTTTTCTTAATCAACATAAAACTATCATCTATAAACTATAAATTGTACATCTTTTGCCACAATCGCCAACTGTTTCTCAAAACAAATAGTATTAAATGACACTCATTCAAATAATAATTTTATCTATGTTCTCTCGCTAGCAACATTTTTTAAATCAGATATATATACTAAAGTAATAATATTTATAAGAAATCTTTTTATCTTTCTTAACTTTAAAAATAACACAATCATTATATTTTAATATTACAATTTGTATTTTCCTCCTAATAACATCTATTGATTGGTTTGATTAAACTTCACCAAGAATTGTGTATACATTCTAATAATAAAATTATCCAAGAATATATTTTATTTTTAATTGATTGATTCATTTTTATATTAATATATATTGTTTTTAAATATAAATTAATTTTATAAAAATGGGAAAAATTGAAAGATATAATGATGGTGATGGAGAAATTGTAGAGTGTGTTGATCGTGGTATAACATCTTTTTATGAAATAAATATTAATTGTAAGTTATAAAAAAAAAAAAACTATTTCATATAATTATTTTTTTTTTTAACTAATTATAGTGTCAACTGATAATATTACTAGATTAACATTATCACATAACAAGTTATCATCAATACCTCCTGAGATATGTGAACTAACATCATTAGTTGAATTAAATCTTTGGAATAATCAAATTAAAGAATTACCATATCAATTAAGTACTTTACCAAATTTAAAATTATTAAATGTTGGAATGAATAAATTAGATAAACTTCCTAAAGGATTTGGTAGTTTTCCATCATTAGAAATTCTTGATTTGACATATAACAATTTATCTGGAACATCATTACCAGGAAATTTCTTTTTTATGAAAAGTTTACGTGCCTTGTACATTGGGGATAATGATTTTGAGACATTTCCAGCAGACATCTGTGAATTAACTAATCTTCAGGTACTTTGCCTTCGTGAAAATGATCTTGTTGAGTTACCACCACAAATAGCCCAACTTAGAAAGTTAAAAGAACTTCATATTCAGGGTAACCGTCTTCAAGTTATTCCTCCAGAAATTGGAACATTAGATTTACTTGGAGAGAAACGTGTTCTTAGGGTTGAGTCAAATCCATGGATAGAATCTATCCGAAATGCTTTAGTCGCTGGAGGAAACAAAGGTTTCATGACATATATTAATTCTGAAAATTATAGACAATTTTACTCAACACAACTTAGCACACTTGGTGGTTTCCCACCAAAACACAATAAAGATAAGAAGATTAGTAGAGTGGGAGCTATCAAGGCATGCTAAAAGTTACATAATAAATTTCTGATAAGTCGTTTAAAATTATGATATGTTTTAAATAATAAAAATGCTAATTTGTAATATTTTTGTTAAATGTAAAATGTAATTTCATTTTTTTTTACTATATATATAAATGATTTTTGACATACATTGAAATAATTTTATTTAAATTTTGTATTTTAAAATAAAAATAATATTATCTCATTTAATATTAAAATTATTAGTATTAAAAAGTTTTAGTTACATTATCAATAGTAAGAAAATTAATTTTTGTCTTGCTTATTGTATCAAATAATATAGAGTCAAATGCTAAAAATAAAAAAAAAGTACAGTAGTTCAAAAATTAATATAGCAAAATATATATCATTCATAATTATGAATCATTTTCTAAAATACTATAATTTACAGTTTGTAAAATTTGTTGGTTTTTCAAATTATCTTGACGTAATTTTAGGTAATATAATATACCACCAACACTTAATGTTAAAATTAAGAGAATTAAAAAGGAAAGAAAAATTGATTTAATATTATCTTTGTGATTTTCAATAGTTTTTTTGGCTTCTTTTTTATCTTCTTCTTTATTGTCATTCTTAACATTTTTCTTATTATCATCCTCTAATAATTTCTTTTCATCTGGATTATCTGTAGTTTGATTATCTTTTTCACTACTATCTGGAATAGGTTCTATTTCATTGATATCAACTACATCTACACTACAAACATAATTGTAATCACGTTTACAAAAATCTGAAGCCCAGGCATAACCTTTAGATAGAAGAAGAACTGTACATCTTGTATCAAGATTATGAGATAATTTCCATGAATCTCGTTTATAAGGTTCATTTTTATCCCAATTGAAAAAATTTATTGGTGATCCATCAATCCATGCAAATTTTCCATATTTTAAGCGAATCAAACCAATGTATAGGCGATCATTAACATTTTTATTTGAATGAACAAATTCTGTAAATATTTGAAAGTCTTCTTTTGTAGGAAATGAAGCTAAAGTAGCATTATAATGAAGATAACATTTATGATTATTATCAGTTAATGAAAATCTTTTATAACTATTCTCCTCAACATAATAACATTTTGTTTTCCCAAGAATCCAATTTTCTTTTCCTGCAGGACATTTTACCTTAATCTCTGTATTTTTCTTTTTTTTATATCCAATTTTACAAATAGTTTCATGTTCATCATAACAACTAGTCATATACCAACGTGGTCCTTCATCCTCAAGTTTTGTTATTACACAATTTCCTTTATGTAAATTTGGTTCATCTGGACCCCAGATTCCCATTTTTATTCTACCACCATCATGTCTAACAAATCCTTTTTCTTTTGAATATTGAATACCAATCCAAAATGAATCATAATTATTCATATCTGAATGTATAGTTAAATAAGCCCATTCAAAAGAATTTTCTGGTACAGGAAGATATCCTACTTTTTTTTCATCATTATTTAATTTTTGATAAGGTTCTAAATCTAAAATTTCACCACATAAATGACTAGCTTCTTTAAATTTTATTTTAGTACTTAACTTTTTATTATTTTTTAAGTAACAAAAACTAATATCTTCATCTTTCATTGTATGACATAAAGGTTGTTCAGAATTTTCATTTTCTGTTTTTGAATCATAATCTTTTGTAGCATATCTCTCACAAATATATCCTAATTTTGTATTACTACAATCTCTTTTTGTTCTTATTTCAATATTTGTATTTGTTTTTGATATAAATGAAATATTTAAATGTTTTAATGGAATTACATTCCAAAATCCTTCATGATTTGATGCATCAAATGATACACAACCATCTTCATGAAAACCATATGAATTTTCATTTGTAAAATAAAATGATCCACCACTTGATCTATAAATTTTATTAATTGGACTAAATTTGGTGTATTTGACGGATTCTTGATCTAACCATTTTAAACTACCTTTAGTAACAGACATTCCAATCCATACATCTTCTTGAAGATTATGAAGAATAGACAAAACCATATTTTGTTCATACTCATCAACAATACTTACTAAAGTCATATCTCTTGATCTACAATCATCATCTGCATCATGAAAATTTTTTTTATCCTCTTTATTAACTCCCAATAAAATATAACACATTCCATTATAATATTTTTCACCTTTATTACATCCTTTATTATCAAAAGAATGTTCAAATTTTTTTGAATTAACCTGAAAAATACTTGTATTATATCCATATCCAGGTTTTTCACAAATAAAACTATTTTGAGAATCACATCTCATTCGATGCCAACCATATTTTGTGGTATTAGAAATTTTTTTTATTATAAAACAATTACCATCATTATGTTCATTTTCTTCTTTAATGGTATTAAATGAAGCAAATCTACCTAGGTAATTTAATGGTGAATCATCTGACCATTCTAATGATTTTTCAGCATTTTTTCTATTTAATCCTATCCAAAATCCTGTTGTCATAAAATTATAAACTTTTTCTGCTTCTTTAATAATTGCCTGAACATGACTTTCTTCTATATTAGAATGAAATGAAGCTAAGTCACCATTTAAATAAGTGGAACAAATATCTCTAGAATGATCCCAATCAACTGGTTGCCTAACAACACCATAACATTTTATTCCTTCATCTTTTATTTTTATTGGACACCAAAATATATTTAAACCACATGGATATTTTTTTGACATTGAAAAAATCTCATTATAATCTGAATTATAATAATCATTACTTGAAGTATATAGAGAATTTTCTTCATGTTTTTTATCAATATCTTCAACATCTTTTACACATATGGTCATTTTTTCTTTTGTACATCTTTCTAACATAAAATATGGTTCATTAAGTTCATTTTTAAGTCCTGTTCCTGATAAATATAAGACAAGGCAAACATTTTCTTTATTTGTAATACTGTTGTCATTTGAATCTTCATAAATATTAATATCAATTATTTTTTTTCTATCTTTAAAATATAAATAACTTCCATTAACATAACGAAGTATAGGACTTTCTTCATTATACATTCCTGGACATGTCTGCCCAGCACCATACCATATACCATACTTTGAAATATTGTCAAATAAAGTTGATGTTTTATAATTAACTTTGTTATATCTTTTAATTATTTTATTAACCATCAAAACATCATCTTTATTTTCAAAAGTTATTATTTTTCCTCCTGATGAAGAACAGGAAAGAAAAGATGACACCCAAGTTTTTGTAAATAAATAATTAATATTAATACATTTATCAAAACTATCTTTATCATTATCTCTTAATGGTACATATCCATTAGTACAAATTTTTTCTAAAAAAAAAATTAAAAAAAAAATATTTATAAAGTATTAAAAAGTTTTTATACTTACTATTTTCAGTATTACTTCCATAACAACAATATACAAAAAAAAATATTATATTAAAAAAATAAAGATAATTTTTGTACATCACTATTGTATGTTCAATTGATTTGAGTACACTATGTTAGAAATGTTAAAGGTTTGGCCATCATCATATGTTATCAACATACTTTTTATCTTATCAAAAAAATATATTAAAAAAAAAGACCATTTGTATGAAAATTATATTTATTTTTTTTAGGTAATTTGATAATCTTATCATGTTATTACATTAAATAAAATATAATCATTTTTTTTTCTTAATAAAAAATAAATAATTAGTTAAGTATTTAACTAGGTGAGAGAGTAGAAAAAACTATAACTTTTAAAGTGTTGTAATTTTTAAATCATAAATAATATTATATTTAATTTTTATAATACTAGTTGTTTACTCTTAAAAAAAATTACATAACAACAAATAAATATTTAAATTTCTTTTTTTTTTAAAAAAAACTTGTTTGCATGAATAAATTATAATAAGTAATTATAAGATTAAAAATAATGATAAAATATTTATTCAATAATATTTTTTCATTTTTTTTAGATTACTAAATGAGACAACAAAATTTGTAAAATCAAATTGTATATGGAAAATGTTATACTTTTGTGATAAAATATCTATACTTCAATATTACTTATCATACTTTTCTATTTAAATCTTTTAAATGACACTCACTAAAAGTATACTCATTATGAGAATAATTTCATATCATCTTCAATAGTTTTTTTTGGAAATAAAAAAAATATTATTTTGAAATTTGATAATAAAATTTTACTCATCTGATAACTTTGAAAAAAATGAATTTTTAATATTTTTATGATTATATCAATACTAAAACTTTAAGAATTATAATAAGTCATTATACTAAGTAAAAGTTTAAATTATTTTTTGAAAAAAAAATACAACTTCTATAATACAATTGAAAATTATAAAATTAAAATGGTTTAATTTTAGAGTTACTGATGTACTAGAAATTTTTTTTAATAAAAATGTGACAAAAAAACAACTTTTTTTGGAATTTAAATATGCCACTATAGTCATTCGAAAGCTCTTGAAATGAGATGAATTTTGAATATAATCAACAATATTCTAAAATTGAAATTTCCGGAGTTATAAGGATTCAAAGTTGAGGGGCGAAATTGTGGAATATTTTTTTTAAATCTCGATTTTTATGATAATATTGTCAATTTTAAAAATAAATACTTTATTCTAAATCAATTTTTTACGAGAAATTTATTAAGCCTATTCACATCTTTATAGGACTTCTAAAAATGAAGTTATGATAAGAAATATGTTAAAAAAAAAGTTTTAAGAATTTAGTGATAACTCAAGTTAATGAAGTCACAAAACCATGAAACTAAATGCGCTGTGCTTCTTTCGTTATTTAAGGTATAGCTTATGTTGAAAAGATTTTTAAATTTTCAACCGTTCTTGAAATACTATGCTTGATGCTTTTTCGCGCTTAATCCATTGTCACCATTTTTTATATCTCAATTGGCTTTAACGATATAAAAATGGTTTTAAATTAGATTCTACATGAAATTTAAATAATAGTTGAATCCTAAAATTTGATTATAAATTTTTCTATTTTAAAGTTAGATACAACAAAAAAGGAAAATGTTTTCTAATTATACATTTTTTTTGATTTTTTATATCTCAGATGAAACTTATAACATTGTAATTAAACTAGTGTTAAATAATTTATTTTAAAAAGGTTAGTCTAGAATAAATAATTACTATAGTGATATCTCTATGTTTTTCAAAGATTCAAAATTTGATCAAATTTTTATAAGTTTGATGCATTCTTTTTTTAGTTAAATATTTTAACGGTAAACTTCTGATAAAATGGTATAGTTCTGTTTAAAAATACAATATTAGATGAAAATAAAAAGTTAATAATCACTTTAAGATATGGTAAAATTTATCATGATTAATTTGGTTATCTTTATAAATACATAGAAGTCTTTTGTAACATTTGCTTTTTTAATCATCAAATTATTGGTAAAAGAGTAGTAGCTTAGTTTAGAAAGAATATAAATTATAAAGTTAATTTTTAAACACAACTTTCCCCACTTACTCTTGTAGTCGTTGTTGATGATCACCAAAGTAAGAAAGATGAAGTTTTTGTTTAAGATAACTTTAAACACTGGGATCATCATGTAAATTAAAATTTTTCAAACTATTTAGGATTAAAATTTTTAAACGTTTGTATAACAAATATATAAAAAAAAAATAATTTTATTTCTATATCAAAATGAATTAATTAAATGTGATAACATTTTTGCAAAAAAAAAACCATTTACCTAAAAAAAGTCAATTGAATTAATATTTTTTTTATTGTTGTATTAGAATTAGTTAATTTTAAACCTTTTAATATAAAAAAGTAGATACATTTTATGGTAATTAATGACATTTAATGATCTTAAGGATCATATTTATGGACCTTTTTTCTGTCTCTCAGTGGATACCTTCTTTTCATCATCTCTTGTTTCTCCCTTATTTTTAAAATGATTTCTCTATAAATTTCTGGTATCTCAATGTTTCGTGTCCTCCTTTGCCTTACCGATTTGATTGACTCGACTGTTATGTTTGATTGAGAATGTAATGTTGAATTTTTTTTAGAGATCCTTCCTCTTCTGACTTTTCTTATTTTTTTTTCCGTATTATTTAAATTTTTTTTACTTCTTTCGTTTATAAGATCTTTTGACTTCGGAAATTTCACTGACGATCTTAAAGAATTTTTTTTAATACGCTTTGTAATTGATGTTAAATTTGTTAATTTTGGTTTTAAATTGTTTAAATCTTTTTTCTCATACAAATGTGGCACAGTCGAATGTGAACTTTTGTCTGAGCTATTTGTTTCATTTGAAATATCATATGTAATGTTATTATTTATATCAGTAATCATTTTATTATCTTTTTTTGTTAGTAACTTATTAGTGTCCTTTTTCTCATTCACTATACAACTATCTGTACTTTCTTCGACTATTGTTCCTTGTTGTTCTAAAAATGAAATTCTCCTTCCAGTATCTTTTTTATTTAAACTTCTTTTTTTTCTTTTTACCGTATATAAATCTGTAGACGGTTTCTTAGTTAATGAGCCATGGCGTATTTTGTTATTGGTTATCTGATTTGAAAGTTTATTTAAGTTTCTTTTATCCATACTTATAATGTTAGGAGGCCCTATGTTCATTTTTGTCATGAACAATAACGTAGAATGGAAAAATAGTTAGTTATTTTAAAATACAATACTGAACCAAAATAAATGATCATTATATTATAAAAAAATTTGAATTTTTTAATTGTTATATTAGTTTTTATTAAAAATAAGACAAAATAATTAAAAAAATTCTTAATTTACTAAAATTATTTAATGTATATTAGTATAAAATTTACATTATCTAATATTTAAATTTTTTAAAATTACATTATTTTTTTTTTGTGGAAAAGAAAAAATAAATCACACGTGTATTAGAAATATTCCAATTTATTACAACAAAAATTAAATAAAAGAAAACTTAACAAAAATTATACATCCATTCTTTAGTATCTTTTTCCACCACCAAAAGCAGTTTTATGTTTTTTCAAATAACCACCTCCACTTGGTTTTTCACGTTGTTTGCCACTTTTGTTGGTAATTGGAAGATCGACATATGGTGGTGCCGAGAATCCAAATGATTTAGATACTTTAAGTAAATCTAATGTATGAATATCAAATATTTGTTTTAAAGAGTGAGAATCATATGCTCTTATGTATCCTTTGTATGCTTCTTTAGCACTTTTATTTAAATAATAATTTTCATTAATCAATTTCTCCAATTGTAATTGAATGTTAGCAACTTTATTCCAGGAAAATTCAAACTCGTTTAATGTTACTTTTGAAGCTTTAAGATATCTTAAGAAGCCAAGTTCTTCTGGTCTTAGAATTA
Organism: Strongyloides ratti; assembly: GCF_001040885.1. Taxonomy (NCBI): domain Eukaryota; kingdom Metazoa; phylum Nematoda; class Chromadorea; order Rhabditida; family Strongyloididae; genus Strongyloides; species Strongyloides ratti. Next base: position 8,938,318 of record NC_037308.1, read on the forward strand.
ATAATGCATGTCCCGTACCAGAATCACCTCTTGCTGTACGCCCAACACGATGAATGTATTCCCTTGGATCATCTGGAGGATCAAATTGAACAATCCAATCAACTGATGGAATATCAAGACCACGTGCCGCGACATCTGTACATAGTAAAATTCCTGAAGAAGCCTCACAAAATGAGAAAAATGTTGCAGTTCTCTTTTGTTGTTTTTGTTTTCCATGAATAGATTGAACTGATATATCAATATAATTTAACAATTCTGCATGATACTTAACTGAGGCACATGAAGAAAAGAAAACCATAACTTTCTTGTTTCGATTTTTTTTCAAAAAAGTAAATAATAACAAAAAACGTTTTTCAGAAGGAGCAACAACATATCCTTGTTCTAATCCTTCAACAGTAGCATGTTCCTCCCAATACATTTGTTCTTCTAAACCAACTTTAATTGGATTTGAATGTAAAGCTTCTTTGACAAGCTCATCAACTTTAGAAGAATGTGTAGCTGAAAATAACATTGTTTGTCTTTTTCTTGGAAGCATTTTTATAATTGAATGCATTTCAATTTCAAAACCAATATCTAATATACGATCAGCTTCATCAATTATAAGTGCCTTCAAATTTTTATAATGAAAATCTTTTGTATTTCTTAAATGATCTAATAATCGCCCTGGTGTAGCTACCAAGATATTAACTCCTTTCTCAAGTTTTTGTGCTTCAGTTGTTCTGTTTGAACCACCCATTACTAATCCATGAGATAAACTTGAATTGTTTTCTAGAAGTTCTGTTAATACACCATAAGTTTGTAAAGATAATTCACGTGTTGGAGAAATTATAATAACACCTGTACCATTGTATGGTTTCCAATCAAGTTTATGAAGTAATTCAATTGCAGGTACCAAAAAAGCAAGTGTTTTTCCAGAACCTGTTTTTGCTGATCCAAGTACATCTTTTCCCTATAAAAAAATATTGTAACAATGGTAAAATAAACTTACTTCAAGAAGTGGTGGAATTGTTTGTGCTTGTATATGTGTCATTTTGTCAAATCCCATAACTTCAATTTGTTTTAGTAACTTTTCATTAACAGAATCTTTTAATGAACTAAATTTAACATCTGTTAATATACTTTTTTTAGTAGATGTTACTTTACTCTCGTTAACCGAAGTTTCATTTTTATCTTCACCATCTTTGTCATTAATTTTCTCATCTAATGATGGCACTTTTTCTAATGATTGAGGTTTTTCATTATCACTATCAGAATCTTCTGATGAAGTAGCGTGTTTCTCCTCTACAACTTTTTTCTTTTTTTTAGATAACTTAAATTTATTAAGTTTTCTTTTCAAAACTTTTTTCTCTACATTCATTATTGTAGTTCTGGAAATAAAAAAATTATTAATCAATAGAATAATACTAAAAATATATATAATGATTCAAATTAGAAAACTCTTAATTTCACAATATCTTCCGTTGAAAGACAATGGTAAAAAGAAAATGACAATTCAAAGTTAAGATTGACAAATAAAATAGATAATGAAAATATTCCACACTATAAATAGTTTCCCAATTAATTTGGAAGGATGTCGTTGTAAGAAGAAAATATAAAAGCGTGTTAAAAAAGAACAAATTGTTTACATTAAATTAAGTACAACTTTTATCTTTATTTATTTATGAATTTAAACAAATAATTTTTTAAACAATAATAATTAACACTATATTTAATAATTTTCACCTATTATTTTTTTATTCCTTCCAGTTGTATTTATTAATTCAAAGAAATTTTACAAGTTTAATAACTTTAATATTTATTTTATTAATTTAGATAAAAAAATAAATGTTAATTTATACTTTTTTATTGTCAATAAATGAAATTTCATGTGGCAAGTCAATTAAAAATGACAATAAAATCATTTTAATCGTTTTTTAATTTTCTTCTTAATTTCAAAAAAAAAACTTTTTTCACCAATAAGATAATCTTTTTTAAATAAGTCCTACCTTTGTTAATATTTCATTTAATTTATTCATCTAAATTTAAATGAAATAGATGATAAATCAAAGATAGAAATGAATTAAAATAAAAAAAAAACAACAAACTTTTATTATAATTTATTGGTAATTAAAATAAAATCTCTTTTTACACATATAATTTTTTTTATAACAGATTATTTATCTTAAAACTTCTCATAAATAATAGTTGTAAAAAGATTTTATATAAAACTTTTCATAAGTATATATGATCTTCGAAGGATATATTCATCGCCAAAACATGTCATAGATATTAAATTTGATAAACTGTATAAAGGTATTATTATAGTTTGAAAAGTTAAGTGAGATAAAAAAATTACTCTATTAATATGAAAATTATCAAGTATTAAGAGATAAAAAAATTAATTGATAGTTAACATAAGATTTTATTTCATGGTCATATTAATAACATTTAAAAGTTTATATAAGTAATATATAATTGTTTAACTGTTATTATTAGTAAAAATTATCACAAAATCTTTATCTTCTTTCATCTTTTAAATTTATCTAAATAATATTTATTATCATATCCAATGACCCAAACATATGGAGACTATATTTGGTGTTTATTAATATGTGAAAATTTATTCTTCTTTATCAAAAGAGATGAGCCGCTAATTTGAAAAATGATTTACGATACCTCTCTCTTGTTGAATAAATTGAAACATGAACTATGACTCAAAAGTAGTTACAAGTTAGTATATGATTAAAGGCTGTCATGGAGAATAACATTTATTATAATACTCTTATTAATGACAACCCTTCTTGAAGATATTAATCAATTTACACAAGGTTCTCCTTTTATTATTTGAATCAATATAAATAATAAAAAATATAATATATTTTAATAACAGTTTTATTTCATTTTCTTATAATAATAATGATGAATATCATACATTTATCTTTTTTTTTTCTATTACTTTTTACTAATGATTGATTAATAAATATTAATTTTTGTTGATCCATTTAACAATAACATTAAAAATGTATCTTTTCAGTTATATTTATAAAAAAAAGAACTTTTTTTATTAATCATTTATATTAATTGTCCTTTCATTAATTTTGGAGACGGTATGTCTTGATGAGGAAAAAATAAAAGACATGAAATTAATTATTTTCATTATTTCATCTTTTTTATAGTTATTTTATAATATTTATTTCATTGTTGCTTTATCAGATATCTTCTTCATTTTTATTGTTTTTTTTTTTATTTTTCTTTGATTATACTATAAAATTATTATTATTTTTTGTAACTTTATAACATAAAGTGTTGGATAATTTTATTGCGCAATTTACCACCTTTTACTATTTTTTTTTTTTGATCTTATACCGAACATCTATTAAGATTAGCCGGCTTAGGTAAAGTTAATGAGTGAAGTGTCCACTTTTTTTTAGAAAAATTTTTTTTATTATTCCTACCTGCTGAGAGTACATGAATCACCTTTTCCTACCAGGTGAAAAAAAAAAGATAATTACATTTAAACTTGTTGAAAAATAAGTTTAAAAGAAACAATATAAAAGTTGATTTCTTCAAGTATCATAATACTTATTCTTTGATTTAAAAATAAAAACATATCTTAATTTATGTTAAAAAGATAAAGACAATTTAAATTAAATATATATTATAACGTTTTACATTTTAAAATATCATTTAATGCTTTATCTACTGTTTTGTACTTCCGTAATCGGTAATTGTTGCTTACTTTAAGTTAAATTATGTAAAATAGAGAGATAAAATTATATGTTATAAACAGCTCTTTATTTATAAATGTTTATCATACATTATGTCTTATTTATTTCTTTGTTTTAAATAATACTTTTATAAAATAAAACAATTTATTATATATTGTTTAGTTTAATTGACTTAGTCATATCTCATGAATAAACCTCACTCTCAGATGACTAATTTTTTAAAAACATTTTCTAGCCATCTTCATATAAATAATATATATATTTTTATATTATATATAAAATCATGCCCTATTTCCTGAGTAAAATTCTGATGATTATCTTTTAACAACTAAACAAATGTTACTTTACTATTATTATTTATATATAAATAATTTTATTTTTTCTTCTGTAGATCCTATTTCATAGGTCACCTAAATCATGCTATTACGTCTTCCTATAAACCCTATAATTAATGGCGTAATGTAAGTTTTTTTTTTTTTAATTTTATTTAATATAAATCTTTACCATCATTTAACACGTGTTTTCTGGTGGTATTTAAAAGTATATTAGAAAGATTATGACGTTTCATTAACCAGTATACTATTACTTAATCATTTAAGGTTCCTTGCTGTCTCAAGAATATAATATTCTCAGATTACATCAAATTAAAAAATCATAAAGTATCTTTTATGACATTCATCAGCATCTGTTAGGGGTGATGAATAACTTTTAACAACAATACAATGATAATAACCAGCTAAGACAGCCTTATCTATACTTTTTTGTCATTTAATTACTATTCAAAATAACTAGTTAACTCCTTAATATTATGTTTTAAAATCCAAATTAAGCACATCTAATTAAAAGTTCATTGTGAGAAAATAACTGTCCATAAAATGATTAATCCAATACATTTCTATTGAAAATGATTGATCACTTTTAATTATATAATATATAACTAACAATGGAAAAAAAAAATAAATTAAATAATTATAAATATTAAAAAAGAAATATTATAATATAATTCTTTTATTTTGATAAGTTTACATTTATTACTAACAATTATCTTTTCATCAAACATTCGCTTATAATTACCATAATAATATGTAGCAGGTGGTGAAATATCTTAATAAGGTATTTCTTTTTTTTCCCGCTCACAACATGTCACATGAAAAGAGATTCATTTTCAAATTCCTAAAAATGATACAATAACAGGGAGGCATCTTTGATCTAATAATATTAAAATTTGATTAAAGTCTTCTTTTTTTATTTCATTAATCAGGTCTCTTTTTTTTTCCATTTTTATTAGATACAATAAAAATTTTTATTAAGATAATATCAAAATAAATTATAATTATTAGTAAAAAATATTCACTTTATTTATTTAATTTTATCTTAAATTTTATCAAAGAAAAATATATTTATTTTTTAGTGTAAAAAAAAATTATATCAATTTTTTTTAAATATAAAAAAATTTTTTTTATCTATTTTTTATAAATAAACATTTTTTTTTTTCATGATATACATTATATGATTAATTATTAAAAAATTTTACCATTTTATTTGTAACAATATTATTATATAAATATGTTCTTGTTAAATTATATTACTTCTAGTCAATTATATTTAAAGAAGTTAAATGAGCCTACAACTTTTTCATATTATTATAAGAAGATAAAGTTATTTAATAAATGTTTATCCATATATATCTATATAAGAAAACAATATAACATATATTAACTTTATTCTTTTTCTTCATATATATAAAAATAGATAACAAATTTGATGTCATTTTTGAAATAAAAATAATTTTAACTTTTTATAATAAAAATTATTTCTCTTTTTCATTTTTAATCAAATCACTTCTTTTTTATTTTTTTTAACATTTCAACGTTATATTATTTATTTATAAACTTTCCTCTTCTAATATGTTATTATTATATATCCATACGTATACATATATATATAAATTTCTATATATATATATACTAATTTTTGTAATATTATAGATTATAAAATATCATAAATAATACTACTAACAACTTTATGTAATTGATAAGGTCATTACTTCACAACTCTCTATCACTAATCAATCTTTCTCTTAATTATAAATATTAAATTATTTTATTACCCTAATCTTTTTAGTAGCAAATACCATTTTTATTAACATGTTTTGACGTTATCAAAATAGTATTTCTCTTTGATTAGCTGCTCATATTTAAATATATAATATTAACAAATAAATTCCTAATAATTTTGTATAATACAAATACATTTTATCCTCAACTCATATATATTTGATGCCACTATTGTTATTACATAATCCTACCAAATTCTTCCATTGATAATTTTAATATTTTTCCTTACACTTCATTGAATCTTCTATTCTTATCTATATTTTAAAATAATAAAACAATCTTTTATATATGCTTTTCACCAAACATAAATTTTTATTTTAAAAATTATAAAAATAAATTTTTAAAATAATATATAACAAAATTTTATTAATATATGTATATAATTTATACATTGTCTATTTATTATCATTAACAGAACAAAAATTATTAAAAATTTTTATTAAATAATTACATAACATTTTTATTTATCTTGACACCTAATATCTTTACTTCTCTTATTCAATTTTATTATCCCCTCTACAATAACTTATTGACTCATTTAAATTATAACAATGAAAAAGTATACTATTATCTTCAAAAATACAATATCACTGATTTCTTGCGCACACTTGAATAATCAAAATATATCCCTATTCATTTCAAATAAATATTGTCTTTATATTAACCTCAATGTAAATATCTTATAACTTAACTACCATTCTTCCTTTTTATAATACAATAATATAGGTGATGGGAAATTTTTCATTTCAAGTTTCTTTTCTCATTCTTTTTGATAATCAATTTGAGAAATATCTTAAAATTTTTTAATGCTTCATTGATAATGAATAATATAACATTTATTGTATCATACTTTTTTTTATATTAACTTTTTTTCTATTATTTTATTATTTTATTAAGAAACAAGTTGTATATTTCTGTAGAATAATTGTAAAAACATTCTAACTATTACTTTAAAAATATTATCTTTATGCTTTTAAATCATTTTACAATTCAATTAAATCAACCTTACGGCATACATCAAAATATTGATAAAATTTTTATACCCCCTTTTGCTACTGTAAATCAATTGTTTTTTACAATTACCCTTTTTTTTTAAATGAAATGTTATACCTTTAAACATTAAAATTTTTGTACACTTTTCAATCATTTCTATCATACACTGTCACTAAGTAATATTATATATTTTATGTACTTTAATATACCGATATTTTTATACCGTTAGTTATTAAATTGCCCCTAAGTTAATGAGTTTAATATTTTTACACTAATTATATAATTAGATGATATATAAAAAAAAAGTAGTCTAAAAAGGAAATGCCGTGATTGTCGGTAATTATTTATTTATCTTTACACAAGATAATTTTATTCAAACTCTTACACTACTCTTTTTAGATTATAAATAGATATTAATTAATATAAATAAAAACAAACAATATATAAATGAACTTTTAGTTAATTAACAAATATCCATATTGTACTGTTACATACTTTCGGTAGCGGTATCTCTTATTTCAATAATGGTAAGGTATACATTTGCCATTGTACATAGAATTGATCAATTAGTGGATAATTAACAAATTATTTCTTTATATAGTTAACCTTTTACTTGTTATAATTTTTATATTTCTTTCACATAATTATATTTCCTTTCTTTTTTTTTAATGATAAATAGTTTATCATTCTTTTTTATATCTACTATTTCATCAAGTGAATATATACAAAATATCTTTATTTTTTTTTATTAAATGTGGTAAAAAAAAGTAATGGAAAGTTACAAATAAAATGTAGAATATATTTTGTATATATAAAATAAATTAAAAAAAAAAATGGTGATTTATAAGAAAGATTAAAAGATATTAATCTTGATTACACTTGTACTATGTGTTTTTAAAACAAATTATTGTCATTGTATATTTATTTTTTTTTTTCTCCAAACTAATTAATCATCAATTTTTTTTTATTGTTTTTAAAATTGATTTTTCCTAAAATAAATCTAAAAATAATTTATTTATACTTGTTAAAATATTTTCAATATTATAAGAATAATTCAAATCCCTTTACAATCATCATTTATTAATTCATCAATCACAAGAATACCATTTTAAATATTTTATAATGTCATTCAAACTTTTCTTCAATATCATTTCTTATATTTTTATAATATTTCTATCTAAATATATCCTTAATACTTTATTTATATCTCTTTATCATCTATCTCAAAAGTTTTATTTTCTATCTTTTAAAAAAGGAACACATACAAAAATTCCCATTGGGGAAAAATTTCTATTAACTTTGTCAAGAGATAAAAATGAAAACCAATTTTATTTTTAATTTTTACAAAATTTTATCAAATATATCAAATTAAACATTTTAACATATAGACTTTTTATTTTATACAGTTGTTATTGCTAACATATATATAAACTTTCAACAAAAATGTTTTAATCATATCAAAATATATATAAATATCATTTTATATAATATGTTCTTTTCTTCCATAAAATGAAACTTATAAAAGTTTTTACTTTTAATCTTATTACATAATTATATCTCACTATCCATATATATATAAATATACTAAAAACTTTTATTTTTCTTATAAAATATCTTCTTTTAGTAAATTGTATTTTTGATAAGCTATTTGAAATATTTCTTTTTATTATATTTATGATAAAGTTATACTATTTTAAGATTCATAATTATATATTCACTTTCTCAAGATATTTATCTTTATAACATATATATGTTTAGGATAACTCTTTTTTTTATCGTTTTATATTGTTATTATTATTTATTTCTTAAAGTTATTAAAAGTTATAATTGTAATTTTTTTTTTTATAATTATAATATATTTAAATTATATAACATAAATGTTCCCTCTAGAAATTTTTTTCTTCAATCAAAATTTAATCATCAAACTTCGGCATCAATGTTATTTCTAAAAAGAATTTAAATTAAATAATCAAAGGCATTGTAGTAGTAATTGTGTTACATAACATCATGTTTAGGCTTAAGGTTGCCTTCAAGTTTTTAGACATACCTACCTTATTTAAATTGTCACATAATGTCTATTAACATGTTATTCTTTTTTATAATATTCTAATATACAACTATATTAAGCTTTTTTTTATTTTTAACACGCCTATTTTATATATCTCTTGATTTATATAATTTCTTTCTAATTATTATCTATTTTTATTTTAGCTTCCATAAAATGTACTGTTTTTATTATGTGTATGTATGTATATAATGTCTATCTATGTAATAACTATTGTCTTTCCTCAATCAAAACATCACAATTTTGATATAGGGACTCTTATTAACCCTGCCCCTCTTGAACTCTTTTTGTCTTCAGTATTTTTATTCATTAATTTAACTATATAAAGAAGTAATGACTTAAATAAAAATAATATGGACTATTTATAAATTTATAACTTAAACCACTTCTAATGATCAACAATATTATTATTATTTTCTATCAACTTTCATTAAAATTTTATTATATATTTCTTTAAACTATATATAAATATATACTTCTAATCTTCTATATTCAAGAATGGATAAATACCAATTGTGCTTTAATTTCTACTATCTTCTTCATTATAATAAAAATACTTTTAATGTAAAGAATAAATTTTCTAAAAATAAATTATTTCTTTTTTCATGACAAACTATTTAATTTAATAATATTTTTTCTCATCAATTTTGTAGTATTTAACAAAAAAATTCTTTTTTTTTTTCTTTCTATTGCCTACAATTATTAACTAAACAGATGGCATTTCATTTATTTTGGTCTTTTCTTCCTTATCCTTCTTTTTTCCACCTCATTAATGATATCTGAGAAAAAATTAACTAATTTTTTATGTTTAAAATATTTTGCCTTTAAATCTCTACCAGTAATAATATTTTATATTTTTATGTTTTTAATTTTTCATTTCTACCATTTATTTTAATTTTTACAGAAAAAAAAAATATAATAACAATAATTTTTAGTGGTATATATATATATTTCTTATTTATTATTTTTCTCTATTTTAATTTATTTAAATTATTTTTATAATAATATTATTATTTTATTTATATAAATATAGACCTTGACTAAAGGAGCAATATTTTGAAGTGCCGATTCTTTAAAAAGTTAATATTAAAATTATCACACCAATTAAAGGTATTATTTTTCAAATACCTTGTCCTTCTATCAATTTCAAGAAAGTGATCTATCTATCTCTATTAATCTATTTTCTTTCTTTATACATATATGATACTCCTCCTTTTTTCATGAAATTATTCTTTTGTCATTATATACTTTTCAACTAGTATATACCAAAGATGGCATATCTCTATCTTTTATAAATTACCCCCTTTTAATCATATAATTAGTACTTTTATAACCATACTCTGCAGGATAAAAATAAAATAAATGTATAAAAAAAAACTTATTTTTAGGAATGTCTTTTTAAATAATAAATGTCTATATATTATTAATAATTTAAAGTTTGAAATTATTTTTTTTTATTGCTTTTTTTTTATAAATTTTTAAAAGTAATATCTTCAACTATGTATATATATATATTTCTTATTTAAACGCATCATTTAGTCTTTTTAAAGATATTTAATTATTTATCATAAAAATACACATTATTTTTACAAAACTATATTAAGTCACTCATTTATATTTTTAACTACTAATATATTCTTATTTTTTTTTAGAAGTTTTTATTAGCTAAAAATTATTATTCTAAATTTATTAAGGCAAAATATATAAAATATTATTTTATATACTTATCAATAAAAAAAAGTATGAACAATTATTATATATTTTTGTATTTTTATTTTACAATAATATTATCTAAAATACATGGACAGTCATTTTTATGTCCAGTTAAATGTACTTGTGATGATGAAATTGGAGCTGTAAATTGTGATTCAGCTAACCTTAAAACATTTCCAATACAGTTAAATCCTTCAATCAAAAGTCTTATACTATCAAATAACAATATAAAAAAAATTAATTCTGCTGATTTAGATGTCTACTCAGGTGGGTATTAAATTTCTTATCCATTATTATATAATAATATCATTTTTCAGATCTTGAATATCTTGATTTATCTGGATGTGGTTTGACAGAAATTAATTTTGAAAAAGCTCGCCCATTAAAATATTTGAAGCACCTTAAACTATCTAATAACAATCTTGTTAATATTTCTGATAAAAGCTTCCGAAAGCTTAAGCAACTTAAGGTAAGCTTAATCAAATTTATTATTATATTAGATGGCTATTCTAATTAAAATGTAACACATCAATGAATTGGATGGGTAATTTACCATAATCTCATTACTTTTCTATATGTAAATATAGCTTACCACTTTCTATTTACCCATTTATGATGATATGTACTAAAAAAAAATCTTTATATTATTTCTTTTTAAGGTGATTAAGGACTCTTCACTCATCTTTAGTTTGATAAATTTAATGAATCGGGTCAGGGAACCTGTCATTAGAATTAGCATTTATTTTACATATATTAAATAAATATGCTTCTTCTTTATTATATATAAATATATTGACTGGAAATAGATAACTTTTTATCATATTTTAATATATATTTGTTTATCTAAACATATGAGCTAACAAAAAACAGAAGGCTCAATTAAAGTTTTCAATTTAACACCTTAATCATTTTAATAACTTTTTGATAATATAAAACAAATATATATATTTAAAAATGTCAATCAATTAAATATATATTTAATCTTTATTTATTTTTTTTTCTTTTTTAGGTATTAGATCTTTCAAATAATACACTTCAACGTCTTTTTCCACACTCTCTTCAAGGATTAAATAAATTAACTTATCTAAATTTGTCACATAACTCAATTAACTTTATATCATCAAATGTCTTTAATGATCTTGGAGAACTAACAACTTTAGATCTATCTTATAATGTTATAACAAAATTCAATCCAACATTATTTACAAATTTCAATTTATTAACAACTCTTATCCTACAACATAATTTAATATCTGAGATTACTCCTAACTCATTCTCTTTACTATATTCTTTAATTGCTTTGGATGTTTCACAAAATTTAATCACAACTATCCATCAAAATGCTTTTCATGGATTGGAACAATTAAAGTTGTTAAATCTTTCAAGAAATCAGTTATCCTCTATTCCTCATGAAGAGTGGGGAAAGGTTAATGGTCTTATTGAATTAGATTTATCATATAACCCTATTCAAGTAATTACTGAATTGGCATTTAATGATCTTAAAAATCTAAGAGTTTTGTTATTAAATAATTTAAAGAATTTAAAAATTGTCAAGGATTATGCCTTCCTTCGTCTATCGGCACTCCTACGCCTAGATTTATCAGGATGTTCCTCTTTAATTAGAATTACACCAAAAGCTTTCCATGATCTTGTGATGTTAAAACAAATAGATTTATCTGATAATAGTCTTTCTACTCTTCATCCAAATCTCCTTAACTGGGACAATCTTTCAGTTTTAAATTTAGGAGGAAATTCATGGAATTGTACATGTGAATTTCTTGAATTAATTCATTCACTCTCAAATACCCTTCAATTGGATAATGTTTATTGTGTAAATCCTGAAAATAGAAGAAATAGGCAGGCTGTTGCATTACAGGGACAATGTAGTTTCATGGAAAATGATAAAATTTATTGGGGTATAATTGTATTTTTGTCAATACTTATTACATTAACACTCCTTACATGCCTTTCATTATGTTTAAAAACAAAATGTTTAAGAAATGAAAAAGAGAAAAGAATAATTTCAAGATCTCCAGATTCTCAAAATAGTTCCAGAGCTCCATTATATTATGGAAGGAATGATGTATTTGAGGGAATGGCTTATAATGAAAAAAATGATACATTTTATGGAAAAAATTTTATCACCATTAACCCATCACTTTCAGCTGTTCCAACTTTTGGTTTCACTAGTACTATATCACAGGTACCTTCAAATCATCATTTAGATGAGGAATACTATTCACAATTAATATTACCAGCAAATAATTATTATTGTGGGACTAATGGTAGACAGACCTACTCACCATCTGACCAAAATCCATATGCAGCTTTAATAGATGATAGGAGACCAATAATAACACCACCAATGATACCAGCTCCTCCACCAAGAGTATCACCAGGAAAGGCATCCTCACATCCTAGATTGGTATATGACAATTCCTCCAGTACTGTTATTACAAATTTAAGTGGAACACTATCAAAATATCCCAAATATCCAGTCAGTGAACTTTAAATAACATCAAAAATCAACACAACAACAAGATATTTGTGAAATTTTTGACTAGGCATCTATCAAAAAAACAATTTTATTCTCATAATAAATCCGGGTGAAAATATATAATTAAAAGAAATTAAAATTATGTAATTTTAAATTTAACATTTTGTTTTATATTTTTTAACTCCAAATAACATTTTGGGTATGTATATATTATTATAATTTAAAGATATTTTAATTCACTTAATAAAATTATTATATTATATATCTTCTTTTTTTTTTATTTAATATATTCTTTAAAATCATTTTATAATTATTTATAAGAGAGAGATAAGATTTTATTATTAAATAATTAGCTCATAATAAGGAAAGAATTTACATAAGATGGTGTTGAGTAAATATTGCCAGATGAATATATATGTAATTTGTTAGAAGTGTTTTATCAATATGATTATTAATTTGTAAGTTAATTAATCAATTCTTCTTCAACCAAATAATTTTATTTATTTACTTTTTATATCATAAAATATAGTTAATTAAAGAATCATTCATTGATAATTAATTTGTTAAGGAGAGTCTTCATGATATTAATATATTTTATTATTATCTAAATTTGTTAGATGACTTTATTTAAGATGATTATTATTATTAAGATACAACATTTGGTTAACATAAACTTATACCATATTCTCGAGGAGTTATTTGTTATTAATAAACCATAATAATAATGATTTGGGACAATTAACCAAAGAATATATAGTGTACTCCTCAAAACAACTACAGCTGTCTATTTTAGTTTATTGTTAAATAAAGAATTATAAAAAGATAACTAAATAATCATGTAAAAATGATGGATTGTATAAAGTTATCAAAAAGTAACATTATATTTTTAAGTAACAACTTTAGACATTACATATGTACAAGAGGAAAATATATATTTAATTATAAATTGATGAAACAAAATGTATGGAATAATAAAATTTAGATACATTAAAAATTAATAGGAACACTTCAAGAAAATATTTAAATTTATAGTTTAATCTTCTTTACTTATCTGATTCCATCAAATTTTTATCATCTTAATATTTTTATCTATTTGTTATTATATATATACATATATAAAGTATTATTATAATAAAATATAATTCATTATTAAACATAATTTTAAACAGCTTTAAATCACACTTGACAAGGTTATCCCTATTCACAATAAAACAATACTTAGACACTTCTTATCCTAGAATTTTAATACACATTTTATTATCAATGAATTAAAAAAAAAAATTCTTTAAGCTTCATTATTATAAGGATTACAATGAAAAGACAATAATTCCATTAATATTGTCATTTTTCATATTTTAATACTTTACATTTGATGTTATTATTCTATTCTTTGCGCAACATCTGTTTCTCAAGTAGTGAAAGTATAAAAATAATTTATATATAGAGATTCAATCAAAATAATACCTTTATTAAAATTATATAAAAATTAAAATAATAACATTAAATAAATCAAAATTTTCTTTTTTCATGATATAATCATTTCTTTTATAAAACTTGATATATACATTATATTTTTAAAATATCATTTCCCATCTAATTAACTTTTGACAACAGTTAAAATTATCTTAAATATTATCAAACAAAAGTAATGGCATGAGACATTAAATTTAAATAAACAATCTTTAATTTTACAAAATGACTACCATATGTTTGGAGGAAAAGATATCTTCAACAAAAAGCGATCGGCATCAAAACCACAAATTAGCTTAAAGTATCTTTTTTCTTTAGATGAAGATGATGCCGCAAATACATACATTTCTCAAAACGGTAAAAACACATAAAGCGGATGCTTTCTTTTAAACAATAAACAACTCCATCATAAGATTACAATTTTTATTACTTTTACATTACAATTTAACAATAACTGTAACGATCTTATCAAAAAACTTTATTAATGACAATGACATTCTGTTCCATGAATCTTATATTTCTCATTATTAATATATTACAAGATAACAATAAAAATTAACAACAAAATGATAAAAATCTTTACATGACTTCATAAATCAAAACTCTCCTCACCAACCGACAAAGGGCACCACTACAATATTACGTAAAAAATACTATTAAACATTATTTATTAATATTAAATATAACTAGTATTTATAATTTAGTTACTTAATAAAAAAAAAAAGATTTATAACTTTCATTCTTTTTGTTTAAATCACCACCTGCCAATACATTCATCTATTTAACAATTCAATGTTATAATAAAAGGAATAGTATTACTTTTTTTTATATACAAGATAAAGCGGGATTTGCTTTTTAAAAGCATATAGTCACATTAAGAGATAAGTCTTTAATTGGCATCAAATACCATTCTTTTACAATTTCCTTTTTTTCAAATTTTTTACTTTATGTTTAAAAAAGATTTATAATGAATAGCTTCTCATTAATAAATCAAATAGGAGATAATACATTTATCCTCTCAGCAGGTGGATAGAATTTTAATATTATCCTTTATTAAAAAGGAAAAAAAAAAAAACTTATATGACTTTTTTAAATTAATCTTATTATTTTATTAATAATGTTTAACTTTAAATTTATTAACTAAAAAGTAAATGAAAAAAAAAAATGACAAAAATTTACAAACAAATATTATTATTTAAAATTAATCTGTACATGGTTTTAATAAAGTAGTCATAGCTGCTCCTTCATTATTTCCACTTAAAAAATCAACATTATCCTTGATGTCACTCATTAAAATGGTAGCTTCTTTAAAATATTTATGTGATGGTGCATACATTGCCAATAGGAGCATCACATAAATATTCCACATTCCAAATGTTCCAATAAAAAAGGCAGATGTCCATGATGTTAAAAAACCTGAACTTGGATCTGAATCATGATATTGCATTTCACCTATTTGTTTAAATGCATATGTTAATACTGTTAGTATGGCACAAATAACAGTAAAAATCATTAAAAATTTAAAACGAAATATTACATTTTCAACTTTTATTCTTCTTAAAGGATTACTTTGATATAACTGAGCTTCTCTTTTTCTTCTAATACAATTCCATACTAGTACTACTTTGTAAATCAAAAAAATAATGTATAAAAGTAATGATAAACAAGAAAGTTGAAGAATAGTCGTTGCTACAGAAGTACCAAAATCACTTGACCAAAGTGTAAAAAAAGGATTAATCATTTGGATTCCTCTTTCAATTGTATCGTAAAATAAAAAACCAAAAGAAGATATACCTATTAAAGTAAGATTTTTCCAGTAATCTTTTAATGTATTTCCATAACCTGCCTCCACAAGATGTTCTCCAGCAAATATTAACCAAAAACTAAAAAGTATACTATAAAAAATTCCTTGTCTTATATCATTAAAAAGTAAAATAATTGGCCATCTAGTTAAAATTGTTATCCATTCAAAAGGAATATCAAGTATAAGTGTTGTTATTCCTAATGCTTGTATAGATTTTTCAACAAGATACTTTGGACGATTAAGATCACTAATTCTTTTCCAATACCAATAATTTCCATAAAAAATAAAAGGTGTTACTAGTGTTTTTAATAATAACCAAATATATGTGAAACCACCATTTTGATGAATTGAGATAAATTTTATCTCATCTATCAAACCCAAACCACAATTAGGAGCTTTAGGATTTTTTTTACAAGTTTCATCTGTTACTGGAAGTTTAATATTTAATAAATAATATGGATATGGATTTGAACTTAATTCAAATAAATCTATTGGTTGGCAATCATAAAAATTCCCTTTTATTTTCTATAAAAATAGTTTTTTAATAAAAATAACAAAAGAAAAAATTTTCAAAACTTACTCTTTCTTCTGAAATTGTACAATGCAATTTTCTAGTAATATTAATATTATAATATTCTTTCCATTCCTTGTCATCTTTATTTTTATATCCTAATCTAACTTCAAATTCCATAAGAATTTCTTCATCCATAATAATATTTGGATCATATTCAATATTAATATCTAAAATTCCTATTAAAAATTGAAACCATTTAGAATACTCCAATTGAACACCATTTCTAATATGAGGCATCTGTGCTTGAAAAACAATATCCCTTCTAGAGGGTGATTTTGAAACATAATTATGAAGTTCATGAATTACTTTACAATTAGAAGGCCTTATTTGTATCCATTTTGGTATATCTGGTGTAGAGTCTTCACAAGGAGTCATCAA
Source organism: Strongyloides ratti (assembly GCF_001040885.1). Taxonomy (NCBI): domain Eukaryota; kingdom Metazoa; phylum Nematoda; class Chromadorea; order Rhabditida; family Strongyloididae; genus Strongyloides; species Strongyloides ratti. The sequence continues at coordinate 8,955,636 of NC_037308.1, forward strand.
GAAATCCATTGATGTTGATGGTTCAGGTGAATAAATGGCTCCAGCTAAAAAAAATATTATCTGGACAATACCAAGTATAGATAGTATGGTAAATAATTTTCGATTACTTAATTCTTCTATTACAGCACCCATTTTATTAAAATATTAAAAAATATTAGTACAATTTTATTTCTATAATATAAACATTAACAATAAAGAAAAAAATGTTGAATAAATTTGTTTGTTTGCTTTTTTTTTCAATTTTCAAACTTTAAATAATTTTAGTAAACTAATTAAAAAAGTCTTTACAACATTATAGAATATATTAAATAACCCTCCAGTCAAAGATATTGATTTCTATGCAAATAAAATTAATTATCATTCTATGGTATTAAAAAAGCCTTGTAACTACTAAAAATAATAGATAACAGATGTAATGCTATTATATAGAAAACACTTCAAATACGAAAAAAAATAAACAAATATTTTTAATTAATAAAAATTCAATTAAAAAAGATTAAAAAAAAAAAAGCCATCACCCATCATCTTTTTAAAAAACGATAAAAATATGACTTTTATAGTATACTACCAGTTTTTTTTCAATACACAAATCCACCTAAAAATGTTATAAAACAATTTCAAACTAACAATAGAGATAAAATTAAATGTCACTCAATCTTCCTTTGATAAAAAGGAATGCGCAATAAAGAAAATTGATTCATCATTTAATAACATTGCCCTTACTCAAATAGAAAATGTTGTTTTATTATATTTAGAAAAAAAAAAAACTATCATTCCAATAACCATAAAATAGCGTCTTTATGACTTTAAGTAAGATTTTATGTCTTTTTTTTCTATTGTTCTAATGATGAAAGTTTAACAAATCATCCTAATATTCAACTTCATTCTTTCGGCTTTCTTTCTCTTGTGAATAATAATATTTTTTTAATTGAAGATAATCTAAATATTTTCTTATTTTTTATTATGTAAAGTTATTACATAAAAATAAAACAAAAAAATTTGAAGTTTGTAAATGTAATTAAGAGCTCAAGAAATATTTAGCTAAAGTAACATAGGTTTTCACAGCCTCTTCAAGATCATCAATCTTGATATATTCATTTTCAGAATGAGCATTTGTTATAGAACCACCACCATAAAGGTAAACACCTTTAAGTTTGTCTTTATTTTTAAAATAAGGAAGATCAGTGTTGAATGAAACACTTTGACTTTTATATCCTAGAGGTGGTGATGAAAGTTGAACTGGTTCATTTGATCCAAAAACTTTTATTTCACCTTTTTCTCCAACGATTGAAGCTAATTTACTAGTAATATCTTCTACTGAAGTTGTTATTCTAAACATTAGTTGTGCACTTGCCTCTCCGGCTAAAGCATTTAAAGCTTGGCCTCCTTTAATGAAACCAATATTACAAGTAGTGTTTCCAACTATTTCATTTTTTGGCCAATTATAATTTCTAATATCATTCAAAATATCAAGCAACTTTTCAATTGCAGAAATTCCTTTTTCTGGATATCCTGAATGAGCAGGAATTCCAGTACAGTGAATCTCCAATTTAGCAGCCCCCTTTTGAAGACTGCCAAAGATATTTTCTGTTGGTTCTCCTATAATCATATAATCAGGTTGAAGGTTTAATTCATTAGCTGTAATCATTCCGATGTGGTCGGTTTCTTCACCAACAACAAAAAGAAACCCTATGTTTTTCCCTAAATTTTCATTTTCTTCAATTAATTTTTCTCCAGCAACAATCATAGCAGCAACCTGTCCTTTGGCATCATTTGCTCCTCTTCCATAAATAATACCATTTTCAACTCTTGGAGGTATATAAGGTGGAACAGTATCAAGATGTGAATTAAAAAGTATCTTAATATCTAACATTTTTTTTAATTTTTTATTTTTTAAAAAATAAAATTACCTTTAACATTAACACCCTTTCTAGTAATCAATAGATTGTTTCTTTTTTCATTGTTTTTCATGGGTTGTTCATATACAACCCAATTATTATCTTCCATATATTGTTTTAACTCTTTACAAAGTGTTCCCTCATTTCCCGTTGTTGATTCTATTTTCATTAGAGAAACTAATAAATCACTAACATTTTTTTTTCCCAACTTTGATATTATAGACATGTTTATAGAATAAATGTGTATAATAAAAATGATCAGGTATACCTTCATGTAAACTCTTATATATTTATTTTTCTTTGTACATACAATTTTATTGATAATAATAAAGAAAGTTAATTAAGGTCACTTTTTTTTAATTATTATTTGTTAATCATTTTCAAGTTAAAGATAGAAAACTTTTTCTGAGAAATCTAAATTAACTGATAATTTATAAGAAAAAAACAATTCTACCTCTGTAAATACAACAATCTTATAAATTTGTTAAATGTTATTTAAAGTAAAACATGAAGAAGATATACAATTTTTGATCAAAAATTTCAAGACAACAATCTATTTTTCATGTTACACATAAACATTTTTCCATTATTTGCTCTTCTATCGACTTGTTTACCATCAGTCTTGGTACAAAGTATCTTTGATGTTTTGGATTTGGCTAATGTTTTAAGATTTTCTATGAGTAGTTCATTTTAACCAAAATATTTTTTATAGTAAAATAAGCATAAATAAACTTGCTACTTTTTTATTATCCATTATTTTAGGTTATTTAAATGGCAACCTTAACTTTGAAATCTTTTAGCTCATTCGCTTTAAAATCAAATACTATTTCTAAAGTAGCAGGTGTTGCAGCAGCTCGCACTTTTGCTACAGAAGCAGCACCAGAAGATTACGGTTTTTGTAAGCTATCATAATTATGGTCTTAGATTTTATAACAAAAGGAATAATTTTTTTAGATCCTGATCCTCTTGAACATGCAACTGGTCGTGAAAAAAAGATGATGCTTGCTCGTCTTGCTGGAGATGATCGTTATGAACCAAAAGTCTATTATCGTGCCGAACTAAGTACTAAAGAAAAACCAAATTTAGTTCCAGCTCATTTTGATTTTCGCATAGTTGGGTGCTTGTGTATGTTTTAATGCTATTTTTCATTTTTAATAAAATTATACAGGTGAACCAGACAGTGGACATGTTAATTTCATGACTATTAATAAAGGAGTTCCAAAACGTTGTGAATGCGGTCATTGGTTTAAGGCTATCGATGCTGATCCAGAATCTGTCTAAATCATTTATTATTTTAGGGTTTGATTCTCTATTTTTTTAGTTAGAGACAATAAAATTTGACTACTTTAAAAGATTAAAAAGTAAAAATAATGTAAATTCTCTTTTATTTTGTTATTGCAATATTTATAACTTACATATGAAGAGTTATTGTTTAAAAATTTATTTCATAATTGAAATATTTTAAGGCAAAATATGTTTTAACTTTTCTAATTTATCTCGCTTCTCGTGCTCATTTTTTTAATTATATCTCAAACTATTTAAAATTTGGCAAAATAAAAGTATTGTTTGCAAAAGCAAGCTAACAAAGATATTTGAAAAATAAAACAACAATATTTTGATAAAAATAAAAGTCATTCGAGAATATTAAAAAATTTAGTTCATTAACAAAATGGTTTTGGAAAAAGTTTATGATATTCAAATAGCTTTTATTTATTTTAAACAATAAAGGTTGTACGATTCATTTTTATTAGTTAAGATAAATAAAGCTATTTAATCCTATTTTGTGTTATAATTTTTCAACAGACATCATAAAATCTACTATTGAATAAAAATTATTAATGTTATATTGTATTAGAATAATAAATTATTTTTTTTATATTTTGTCAAAATATAAATAAATAAAAATGTTTTATAACTTTTTAATTTATTATAAAAATTGACTAACTAATTAAGAATTTATTTATTTTTACGGTTGTTTCTTAACACGATTATACCTTGGTATTATATATACTTATGAAGGAAATTTATTCATGTTATATATATTGTTGATTCTTCAATTTATATAGAAGTAATAATGTTGTCACGAATCAATATAGCAACTAAAAATATTACAAAAGTAGTGAGGGACATTAGGTTTAATTCTACTAAACCTTTATCACTAATTCGTGGAAGAAATATAAATGAAATTATTCAGAAACGTAATATTTTGTTTAGAATGTGCAATGAAGTACCTCATAGAATTACTGGATATTATGTAGTGTAAGTTTTTTTTATAAAATAAAACACTTTTATTTTTTATTTTTTTAGTTTTCCAGCTATACCTGATGAAGATAAAGATAACAATAGATTTTTAGCTAGTATAGAAAATCACGAAGATTGGCCTGCCTTAAAATCTGCTTCACGTAATTTTAAACATTTTTCTTTTATTGAAGTAAGTTAAATTTTTAGCTAGAGAGTTTTACCAAGGAACTGTACGTCTTGTTATGGAGTATGGAGCAACAACTTTTAATCATTTTGAACATTTAGAAAAATTATTCAATGTTGATCCTGAAGCTGTAGCTAGTTATGAAACAATTCTTGAACCAATATTATCACATGAATATGATGTGGAATATGCTTTTCATACTCTAATTTTAAAAATGCATACAGATTGGCCAGAGTGTACTAATAAAGAATTTGAATCAGATATGTATCATCTTCGAATAATGGTTGCTAGAGAGAAAATTGAAAAGTTATGTAAGCCTTCTTTTACTAATGCTTTAAGAAGTATGTATAAAAACCAAAATCCTGATGCTGAAAAAAGTGATAAAGAAAAATGGATAATAAGACTTATTGAAAATTTACTTCTTGAAGAAAGGGCTAGTGGTCATGATAAAACTGATAAAAAAACAAGAAAATTATTAGGTTCTTGGAACAAATTTATTGATAAGTATCGTGCTACTTATATTACAAATATTATGGCAACTAATGATCAAGTAAGATTTAGTATAACAAATAAAGATGTTATAAAAGGTGCTCCACCACATGTTTTAAAAGAGTTAGCTGTAAATAAGAAAAATTATAAAAATGGACCATGGATGGCAAGATTATGCCCAACTAGCATTATGCCATTTATGAAATATTGTAAGGATAGAACATTAAGAGCAGAAGCATGGGAAAAGTGGGTTTCACGAGCTTCTTTTGAACATGATTTTTACAACAATTCTATAAATATTGAAGAAATTCGTCACAACCATGATGGTATGGCTAAAACATTAGGGTATTCATCTGTTTCACAACATAGATTAGCCAATAAAATGGCTGGATCACCTGCTATTGTAAGGAAATTTTTGACAGAATTAAACAAACGAATACGACCAGTTTTTTTTGATAGATTAGATGCTTGGCAGGAGTACGCTCAGAAAAAGGAAATGATTAGCAGTAAAATTGGAGCTCATGATTTATTTTATATTTGTGGAAAAGAAGCTTTTGATCACTATAATGTTAATGAACTTGAAATGATGAATTATTTTTCATTTTGGGATACATTTGATAATATAACTAAGATCGCTGGACATTTACTTAACATTAGTTTCAATGAAATTCCTGATGGTCTTGAAAAATGTCATCATTCTGTTAAAATTTTTAATGTAACTGATATGTCTAATGGCAAACATCTTGGAAGATTATACATTGATCCTTTCGAAAGAAAAAATAAACGAGGATCATGGTTAACATTACTTGGAAGACCAGCAAATGAGGAAAAAAATCTTGATAAAATAGTTTATATGATTGCTCAAGGAAATGAACCAGACAGTCAAGGTAATTCATTATTACATTATTCACAATTACAAAATCTATTATTCCATATTGGTCGTTCTATTCAACTACTTTTATCTCAATCACCATTCAGAGATACAACTATACCATGGGCTCCAATGTATGCTGCAGATTGGGATGGAGCAGATTTATTACCAACATTTTTCCAATTTTTTATTTACAAACCAAATTTATTACAAGCAATGTCTTCACCACATGCTATAAATGGTACAGATTTATCAGAAGATCTTGCTAACAATGCCTCATTATCTTTTTCAAGAGCCACATTATGGGAAACATATAGAACACTTTTTTGGTCAGATTTTGATTTAACAATATATGAAATGGAAAATAGAAAAGATAAATTTTGGGTTGATTTATATCGTGAGATGTACAAAGAATATTTCCCTTTCAAAATGCTTAAAAATGACTATCATCCATGTTCATTTACACCAATATTTTCTATGGTATCTTATATGAGTATGTATTATAGAAAACTATGGAGAGAAATGTTAGCTTTTGATGTTCATAATACTTTTGCTCAAGAAAAGGATGAAAAAAGTACTGGTGAAAGATTGAAGCAAACTATTTTATATCCTGGTTCAAAGGAACCACAAGAAATATTATATAGAAGATTCCAAGGTAGAGATCCTTCTGTTGGACCAATTTGTGATTTCTATGATCCTTCTGTTATTTCTGATTTAGAAAATGTTAAAGAAGCAATCTAAAATTATTACATTTTTAATGTGTGTTATTATTACAACTAATGGAAAAGTAATGCATATATTTGTATTTATATTAAAATAGGTTTTTTCATTATTATTGTTATATATCTTGACTAATAAAATATATTTCATATAATTTTTATTATAAGTTATTCTTTTTAAAGTTTGACTAGTATAAAAAAATTAGCCAAGTGCGGTGACGATTTACCAATCTGTTAGTTGTTGATTAGTCTTGTAGAGATGTCCTGTTTACCAGAAATTAGTTTGATAATAAATTTTCCCATTTCTCAGCTTTTTTTATCCTTTTTTTTGAATGAAAAAAATTCGAAAGTGACAATATTATTTTTTAAATATTATTATCTACCTGTATTCATCTTTTTTTGCCTTAATTTTAAGAAATTTTATCTTATAATTTTATTTGTATTTAAAAATTTTTTATATTTTTATAGGTTTAAAGAATCCAGGACAATATGTCATTGGTAGTTCCAGAAAAATTCCAACACATTCATCGTGTTATGAACACAAACATTAATGGTAACAGTAAGGTTCCTTATGCTCTTACTGCTATTAAGGTATTTTTTTAAAATTTAAAATAAATTATTTTTAATATAATAATTTAAGGGATGTGGACGTCGTTTCTCATTTGTATGTTGCCGTAAAGCTGATGTCGATCTTACCAAGAGAGCTGGAGAACTTTCAGAAGAAGATCTTGAAAAGGTTGTCACCGTTATGCTTAACCCACAACAATACAAAATTCCAAATTGGTTTCTTAACAGACAAAAGGACATTAAGGATGGTAAATCTATTCAAGCTGTTTCTTCTGGACTTGATAACAAACTTCGTGATGACTTGGAACGTATGAAGAAGATACGCCTTCATCGTGGTCTTCGTCACTACTGGGGACTTCGTGTTCGTGGTCAACATACTAAAACTACTGGACGTAGAGGACGTACTGTTGGTGTATCTAAAAAGAAGGGAGGTTAATTTGATACAAATCAAAGTAGTTTGTTTAAATGGGTTATTACAATCAAAGCAAATATTTTTATATTTGACAATTTTAATCGAACTACTATACCGTTTTTTTTTGTTAAATAAAATTTTGTTGATTTTTTAAATTATCATATATAAGACTAATAATCAAAATAAGAATCATTTTACATTTTTCTTTATGCTTATTCAAACATTAAAAATTGAAAAATATTTGACATATTAATCATATGTTATTAAATGATTCTTGCCTTTATTTTTCTTTTTTATTTTAAGATAGTACTTTAAAAATTGATGAAAAAAAATAAGTGGAATGTAGTTATCAAGTTTTGATATCAGGAAAATGTTTCATGTTTTTATAGTACATTTTTTAAAGTTACAAAAATGTTCATTTTTGTGCTTTATATTTTTTTTAGTTAATTATGTTATTAAATTAATTAATGATAAAATTATTTTTCTAAAGATAAATTTTTTTTATTGTTATATTAATGTTAATGTATTTTATAATTTTTATGTTAAAAAAAAATTGTTCTCCTTCCTATTAACAATTTTAACTAAAAATAAAATTTCATTTACATTGTAAATCATATGTCAATCAGTAAAACATTTGAATTTTTTTTTAACTTTTATTATATCAATATTTAAGTTAAATTTTATGTTATTTTTTCTATATATAACTAATAAAAGAAAATAGAAAAAAAAGTTTATTTTTTAAATTTATATAATATAAGTTATATTGTTACAGTTTTATTAATCTAATAAAAAAATATTCATATGAAAAATTTTTATTTAAAATAAATTTATAGGGAAAAAATTTTTTTTAAACACATTTTACTTTTGTTTTTTAACTTTTATATAAAAAATACTAACAAATATTTAATTTACTTTAATTGTTCATGCTTAAATTTGTTAATAAATTTGTCCTTTGAAATAATTATATATAATAGGTATTTCTTTTAATAATAAATTAGTATTATCTGTAATTTTGTTTTTATATTAATTTATCTTTATTGAGATAAAATATTATAGCATTAGTTAATAATTTTTTATACTAAATTATTATTCATAAAAAATTAGCATAATTAATTTTTATAATCATATTTTATTAAATATTGTTAAATATCCTGATAATAAGTTATATAATTTTTTCATAAAAAGGATAATTTGATAAAATAATTGAAACACTTTTTATATTTAAAATATATTTATTCATCATTAGAACTTAAGTATATAATCAGAATAAACGACTATCAGGTTTTTTCAATTTTTAAAATAGTATATAAAGTTATATAATCATGTAAATATAAAATACAAACATTTAGTTATAATCAAAAGAGGATCTTGTTATCAGAATAAAATTATTTTACTTTTTTGTTAATACTTGATGTAATGTAATTATTTAATATTTTATAACAATTATTATAAAGCTATTTACTGTTCATCTTATTAATATAAATTGTTATTAATTTTTAAAAATATTTATAAATATGCTTTCTTGGTGGTATTCTGATAAGGTAATACATTGGAGAAATCTTATTGCTTTTTTTCTTTTTGGTTTATGTAACAATTATGCCTATGTCATAATGTTATCAGCAGCCGAAGATATAATGGATAGGCAAAAAAAAGATTTTAATTCAATTTCTACTTCAACCATATCAACAAATGTTGGTAATCATTATTATACTTTTGATAAAACATTAAATAATTCCTCTAATGATGTATGCCATAAAGTTGTCACAAGTAGGGAATGTACTATTACATCTACTGGAGCTGTTCTATTAGCTGATATTTTACCAGCTTTAGCAGTTAAATTAATTTTTCCATTTTTTGCTGAAAAAATACCATTTGGTATTAGGCATTTTTGTATTTGTCTTTTACAAGTTGCTGCCTATTTTACAGTTGCTTATTCTACTTCAGTTACAATGTCATTACTTGGTAAATTATTATAATTTTAATTGTTTAATTATACTTTTATTAGGAGTTGTTTTTGCTGCAATAGGATCTGGTTGGGGTGAAATTACCTATCTAGCTTTATCCTCATTTTACCCTAAAAATACAATATTAGCATGGTCTTCTGGTACAGGAGCTGCCGGTTTAGTGGGATCATTTGCCTATGCCGGGTTAACAGAACCAAATTGGGCTAATTTATCACCAAAAAATGCATGTCTTGTTATGCAAATTATTCCACTTATCTTTGGTATAAGTTATTGGATAATACTTAGAACATCAGATGAAATTAATAAAATATCTATTTTCAAAATTCAATCATGTTTTGTTAATAAAAAACAAACAAAAATAGTAGATACCTCCAAAAATAATGTTAATAGTAGTGTAAATATAAGAAAATTAACTTTAAAAGATAAGATGAAAATAACAGTAGGATTGTTAAAATTTATGATACCTCTTGGTTTGGTGTATTTTTTTGAATATCTTATTAATCAAGGTTTAACATCATTAATAGTATTTGATTGTTCTAGTGGATTTTATTTATCAAAAGCTTCACAATATCGTTGGTATCAATCAGTTTATCAACTTGGTGTTTTCCTTTCTCGTTCCTCTATTAATATATTTAGAATACCAATATGGATGTTATTTGTTCTTCCAATACTTCAATTATTAAATTTCTTATTATTTACATTTGAAGCAATATTTTATTTTATTCCACATATTGGAATAATTTTTGGAGCTATCTTTTTTGAAGGATTAGTTGGTGGGGCAGCATATGTAAATACCTTTGATCATATACATAAAATTTCTAAAGAAGATGAAAAAGAATTTTCATTGTCTGTTGCAACACAAGGTGATTGTTTTGGAATTACTTTATCAGGATTTATTTCTATATTTTTACATAATACTATATGTAATACAAAATTTTATCCAACTCTATATTAAAATGATTAATTTTTTTTTAATAATATTTTATTAAACAAATACAATTAATTATTTTTATATTAATTTTACATTTAGTTATATTTATTTTATAAAGTTTGACATAATAGATAAACTCCATTTATAATATTACATTGTCTGTTCTTTTTTAATATTTAATCTTATCTTTAAAATTCTTATAAAATAGAAAAAAAATTTAGTTAATTTTAATAGTACAAGTTTGAAATATTATCTTATTTTAAAATGATTAAAAATTTATAATCATCAGGAAAAAAAAAAAATTTTATTATAATTAAATTTTTAAATACATTAATCAATACTATTTATCTTTGATGCTAAATAATATAAAATATACAACATTTGTATTAAATAATTTTATTAAAAAATAAATATATATTGTAAAAAAAATAAAAAATTTAATGCTTTTTTTTAAAAAATAATTTTTTTTATCAAAAAAATTACAAATATTTTAGAATTTTCAAATAATATTAAATTTTTTACATGAAATTTTTGTATAAATAAATTATATTAATATTCATTATTTATTGCATATAATTTATAATTAATCAACAATTAAAAAATATATATTTTTTTAAAAGATACGTGGGCTAACATTTATTTTATAATGTGCTACTACATTTGCCTTTGGTTGAAAAATAAAAACAGCATAAATTTTACAATCTCTTTTAGCAATTCCCATTCCTATTACTTTTGAACTTTTCCAGACTAATGTTGTAAAATGATGTGCAGTAGGTTTAAAAAAGATATTCTTGAAATTATAGGTTAAAATTTCTTCGTACCACCTTTTTATCATTAATGGAGTAAATAGCAAGTCATCCTTACCATAAAGTACAGTAAATTTTTTTTCTTTAAGAGGTGGAACATTTTGTAATGAAGCCATTTTAGTTGCTTGAGCTTGGGCTATTAGTGAAAGATCATAACTTTCAATAAGTGGGTAAGCTTTATGATATGATCTATATGCATTTATTTCTCGTAAAAACTAAAATAAGTAATGTAATTTAATCTTTTTTTTACCAAAATAATATATTAACAATATAAAACAAAAATATTTTTTAGAAAATAACAGATTAATAAAACTAAGTAACTTTTATATTTTTGGGTAAATATATAGAAAGAAATTTATTGTTAAAGGTTTATTTGGTATTTCAAAAACTTAGATACCTCAATATTATTTTTTGTTTCTCAATTACATAAACTTACTCTTTCTTTTAGTAGTCTGAATTGTTTCAATATAAAACATTCAATGTCACATTTATATCTCCATATATCCATCCAAATAGTATTACTTAAAGAATCTTTTCCCAAATGTTGTTTTAAGTTTAAAAACATGACATTATCAGGTTCTCTACAGACATTTTTTACTTCATTAATCATCGAAGCACATGTAGCAACTTGTTTATTTGACAACGAATTACTACATGAAGGACCTAAAGCTCCTAATTCGTTTCTTAAACCACATGCGAGTGCTTTTGGTAAATTTGTTGTTGTTTTTCCAGAACATTCATAAGATATTTGACCTTCAGAATCATGTTTTATTAAAAAGGGTTCAGCTTCTTCATTAAACCTTATAACTTTTTCTCTCACTTTTGTTGCAAATTGACTTTTTTGTAAACATAAAATTTTAACGTTCTGTTCATCATGACTATATGTTTCACCAAATCTATCTACATATCCCAATTCATGTAGGTATATTTTTTGTCCAATTAGATGAGGATTTTCTTCACTAATTTTATCTAACATATATTCTTTTGTAGAGTAATAAACACTTCTATATACAAAAAACGTTCTACCTTTAAATTTCCTTAATTTATATTCGAATACATTTTTTTGTCCAAATACAATAGAAATAAAAAATAACAGGTATGACAGTAAATTAAATTTCATTGCCAATATTTTGATGTAATTGTAGCTATAGTCTTTGGTAATCTATATAATAAATGTTTATTAAATTTATATAATGTAATAGTATAAGTAAACATTAATTAAAGTAAAAAATAGTTTTAAAAAAATAGTAAAAAATTCATTATTGTGTTAAAGAATAATAATGAGTAAGTGTAAATAGTTAAAAAAGTTATTTATTTTATTATGTGCCAATAGTAAAAAAAGAAAATAAAATGGAAAAAAATGTTATTTAAAATAATGATAATTTTCATATATTCTTATTATCCTTGTAATATTTCAGCTGCAATTAATAGTGTATCAATAGCATTGCTTGGAGATTGTTTTGGAAGATTACGTAATAACATATCTGTAGAATCCTCAATTTTTGGCACATTAATTGTATTGGTTTCTTTGTTAACATTTCTAAAAACACATTCTGCCTCTTCCATTGATGTATGATTTAAAATAGATAAAGAAAATACAATGGATTCTGGTATTAAAACAGTTTGAATATAATAAAGCTCTGTTAATGGACCATATGTAGAAAGATCTTCAGACATCTTCATCCAATTCTTGTATTCTGCCACTACTTTTTCAAGACTTTCAAAAGGAATAAAAGATTCTAAAAAATTTTAATAAAATATTTTAAAATAATATATTAACTAACCTGTATATGAATCAAATTTAAGAGAATTAAGCATTTTTGTTGGTCTAAAAGATAAATGTCTTTTTGATAATCGTTTCCCTGTCAAAATATCAGTAAAATTAACTTTGGTACGATCGGATAGCAAAAGATCAATTAAGTTTTGTTTATCATCTTTCTTTCCAAAATCAATTTTGGGCTTCATATCATTAATACTTCTTTTAACAATTATTCTACTAACTTTAGATGGAGATGTTGAAATATTTTTTTCAATTGGAATTGTAAAAATTGTTTTTGAATCTTTAGAAACACTTTTTACTGGAGATCCTTTACTTGATACATGTTGAATGACAACCTTGGGTATATTTACAATATTTGCCACTTCTTTACTTGCATGGTTTTCTTTTTGAGTATTTATACAATGCTTGCTATCATTTGTTTTTTGAAGCGATGTTTTGTTATCACATTTCTTCAAAACTAACTTTTTTGCTTCTTCTAACGCTTCAATTAACTCTTCAGTAGCGTCATTTGGAATTTTTTCATCAAAATTAAATGGTTTTATATTTTTAAATGGAGCCGTAAAAACACCTTTATTATTTTCTTTTATTGGTAAAAAATTGTAAGACACTTTCTTACTGTATATCATTCTTATTATGCATGGCCACCATATTTTCTTTTTATACAAAACCATTCTAATATCACCTGGTGCTAAATTGCCTAAATATTTTTTTATTATTAACATGATATATTTTTTTTAATTTTCTTACCTGCAATTTTTGCACTATGCTCACCACTTCCCTTATCAACTATTTTTGACATCACTAAAGCATTTATCTAAAAAAATAGTTCATTTATGTTATTAAAAAAAAAAAGTTAAAATATTAAAGCGTAAAAATACAACACTTATTAATATATAATAATATTAGAAAATAGAATTTTATTCTTTTTTGCATAAAATATTTAATAATAAAACTATAGTTAGAAATAAAAATGAAATTTAAATAACGTGATTAAAAATTGACTACATAATATTTATCTAAGAGCACTTTAAAAAAAATGATATTTCAACAAAATTTTTTTAACAATACGGCACTTAATAATGTATATGATTAGCAGTATACATAAATAATCAAATTTTTTTTTTCCTAATCAAAACTATAATAGTTTTATTTACTAAAAATAAAACTATATAAAATTCTAAGATGGAAGATTGAACATCTTCCTGAAATAGGTGTGGGCAATACCATATGTAGTGAATGATATTCCTACAGATATAGGCCCTTTTATCCAATTCATACTGAGACCTTTATATAATCCACCAATGACACCTTCATTACGATATATATCAATTAATGCTCCAATAACACTAGTCCCCCTTTGTATAACACCAGTTTGCATTCTTCTACGAACAATATCAAGAGGATACGATGAAATTTGCCCAATCAAACCACCAGTTGCTCCAAATATCATATGAAGAAAAGGTGTAACATCACAACCAGTTTCTTCTATAATTTTTTAATATTTAATTAGCAAACTTATATTAAACTTCCAAACAAACCCTTGTACATCATAGTTAATGTCTCATATGTAAAAAAACTTGATCCTGCATATGGAATAACACCCATTAGTGTTGGTGTAATACCTCTATAAAATGTTGTCCACCCATAATCATGGTAATTTTTTATAATTAAATATCTTAAACTTCGATATTCTTGTTTTGTTGTTGTGGCAAGACGAGCTTTCAAAACATCTAGAGGAAATGTGAGACACGTTGCTGTAGATGCAGCACATGACCCAGCAAAATATCTTTTTATAGGAGTCTTTTCACCATTTCTATCAACACCAAATAAAACTTTATATTCTTCGTGAGCAGCAAATTGTATTGTAGCATATGGTATAACACGTACCATTGTTGCTGAATTTCCTCTAAAAAGGGCAGTGAATCCTTCATTTTTAAAAGTATTTGCAACAAAACGTATTGCACCTTTTAAAGAATATTTTTTTTTTTTTGAAACTTGAAAATTAATTTTTGTTCTATCTAATGGTGCTATAGTTGTTTTTGAAACTGACCCGGCCAATGCCCCCGCCATTCCTGAAGCCAACATATCTATATAACCTCGTTTTCGAGGTTGTTTTTTAATTTCTTCCATTTAATTTTTTTTAATATCTTTTTCATAAAAGTGATGCTTTATAAAAATGCTTAAAAATGAAATTAGTGGTAAAAAATTATGTACTCTACTAAACAACTAGTAGTATTAATATTCCTAAAAAAGAGGTAAAATAGATATCACTTTTTATTATTTAAATTACACAAACGATTTATTAATAAATTGTTAGTTTTAATATAAAAATATTTTAAATAAAAATATATACTAAGACAAACTTCATGATAATAGTTTTGTTAAAGAAAAACTTTAAAAATTAGACAAAAATTTAAGCATTAAGATAACTGTTACCAAGAAATTGATTTTTACTAAATATTAATGTATTCATATTAATATCTAATGTCTTTAATAGGTAATAATTTCATGCCTTTTGAATTGCTCAAAGGTTTTGGAAGGATGTTTACTGTTATAGTATACAAAAGGTTTTGATTGGATTGTTTCTAGGTATATGGTTCTTATTTGTAACTAATAGTGTGAACATAAACTTTGCTTTTCTAGTTAATAATAGTAATAAATCTATTTATAAATATTATTCCATTAAATTACTTGTAAAATAACAATTTTTATTATTTTTTTAAATTTTAAATGGATCCTGAATATCAAGATATTGATGATTATGAAGATATAACAGAGAAAGAGCTTGTTAAAGAAGATGAAGTTTATGATGAATCTTCTGAAGATTCAGATACTAATTCTCCACCAGAAATGCCAAAAATAACTAACGATGGTCAATTACCTCCAATAATATTAAATGATCTCAAAAAAGTAGCAATTCAACCACCTGATAAAGCTTTAAGAGGAAATTTATTGTCATCTATATTTAATAATTCAGCAGGCACCAATGCAAAGTTACTAGAAACAATTCCAGAAGATCATTTACAAATTGTCAGAGGAATTCTTCAAGAAGCTGGTATTAATAACTATCATAATGTGGTGGCACAAAATATAGCTGCTTTTGCTATTAAAAAAACTCTTGAATATGTGACAGAAGCTAAGTCATTTGCAACATATGGCAATCGAAGTCAAATTGAAGAGTGTGACGTTAAACTTACAATTGAGACATATGAAGAAGATTTACTTAATGTTCGCCCCACCAGGAAACAAATGTGTCAATTAGCAACTGAAAAAAATAGTATACAATTACAACCTTTTAAAAATAACTTTGGTTTACACTTACCTTCTGACCGGTTTACTCTTATGCAGCCAACATACATCTTCGACTACTCTAAATTATCCTCTGCTCTTAAGGAGAGGGCTGCAATGACAGAGAGACTACATCAGACAGCCGTTAAGCATCAGCTTCAACGAGAACCTTCTCAGGAATTACACTATGACGCAATGATTAAAAGATCAAAGATGGATGAAGAAACTGATTTTGACTGTTAATTATTTCCTCTAGAAATATATCCGTGTAAATATCAAATTTTTTTTGAATTTATTATAAAGTATTTATTTAAAAAATTGCAAACAGTTAAAAATTTCTAAAAAAAAATAGAAGACTGTCAAAAACTATTATAAAATATTACTAGCCTTTTATATGATAAAAAAATCACGTATTAGATGCTTCCTCTTCTTGTATTATTTCCAGATTTTTCTCAGTATGACTAGACCGAGCGCTTAGATCATGTTTTTTTGTATCAGTACGGCGAACTTTGGTAAGGAGAGATTTATTTGGTGAACGTTTATTTGTAGTATCTCCGGGATTAGAGAGCTTGTATTTTCCAGAGCGTAAAAATCTTCTGCTCCTTACTGATCTTGTTGATAAATTACTAGCTGAGTAGTCGCTTTTTCCTGATCTTAAAGAAAGATCACCATAACGTCCTCGACGACTATAAAAAGTATTATTCATTCCAATAGTTAATTCAGGATCAACTTCGCGATGCCTAGCTGCACGAAGAATAAATTTTATAGCTGTTAAAGATCCACAAAAACAATATAAAATTATAATCCACACACCAACATAAGGAACAATAGATATAAAAAAGAATCTTAAATACATAAATGTAGCAGCATCCCAGTGTTTTTTAATGTTATTTAGAGTCCAATAAAAATAAATACAAATCCATATTCCCTGACAAAAATAAGAAGGTATAGCAAAAATAAGAGGATGTACGTTAAATGAACCAGCTTCCCTTTCCTTCTTATTATAAACCTTCTCAGCCGAAAAAAGTCCAGCCATAGCAAAAAGTGCACAACCACAATTTAATACAAAGGTAAATGCAGCAACTGTCCTTAAATAGTAGTAATTCTGTTCAAACACTGATTTATCCAATTCTCCACCATTATTTGGAAGAAAATCGCTTACTGTAAATAAATCCTTCCATATTGAAGAACATTGAGTGTAGTTACCAGCAGAACAATCTAGTAATACATTTACTGAGATAAATAATAAAAATACTTGTGACCATACAAATATCCACTAAAACGATGACATCCATAAGATAAACAAATCAACAATAAACTAACCTTAACATGAATCTGACCAAAAAACCAAAAAAAGTTGACACTCTCGCCAAAAATACTGTTTACATATTGTCTAGCTGACTTATTTAAGAAGGACTCTTGTAAATGATTCCTACTTGATCTATTCATTCTTGCTTGTATCAAGTAACACCACAAAATAAATGCTAAACACGATCTAAATAAATGAAGAGATAAATTATTAACATGAGATAAATTACAAATTTTTAATAAAACGATCAAATAAAAAAAAACTAACAATCACTCAAAATATTGTTATAAACCAAACCACTAATAAAAAAATAGAACACCAAAAAATGATAGTTCAAGCTAGATAATGATAAAAAAAAAATTCACATAAAGACAACGCGCCAAAGATTTTCTTGAAAAACATCATGTATACACTTCTTAAATATATTCATTTTGTACTAAAAATGATATATCTTTCGATAACTATATTCAAAACTACCTAATGATTTTATGTGAAATATTGCAAAATACAGGGTATTGGCGCTTTTATATAAAAAAGATTGGTTAACAAAACATTTTGTTTAACAAAGAAAAAAAGAGGGAAATTTATTTTGCTTCCTATATCCATATTGTGATTGTATTTTGGTGTTATGCTTATATATTATTTTTTGTAATTTTGTTGTGTCTGTATGAGATTTGGTTTGAATAAATTGATATGACAAATTTACATGTTTAATAAAATATGAAAATCCTTAAAGCTATAAATATATTTACAAGTTAAATGTAATTAGAAAATAATATTTTTTTAAGCAAAAAATAGTTTATAAATGGTACGTAAGTTAATACAATTATGAAATGACAGTAATTTAATTTTTTCTGTAACATTTTGTTTATAAGAAAAAATTATTTTTGATGATTCTTATTATCGTAAGTTTACTATCCAAATCCTTGTCTTGCTGTTCTTTAAAAATTTCATCTAAGTTTTTTTTAATAAAATTCATTCAAATAAATTTTTGTTACAAAGTAGAAAAAAATTGTTTTTATTAATCATATAAAATAAAATTCAAATTTTTTTTTATTAAAAATTTCATTACTTTTACAACAAATATTATATTTTAATTTTAAATATACATATTAAATTATAATTTTTTTTACTTAATTTTATACTTTTCTCATTTATAATTCTTCTGACTCTAGCCATCCTTTTCTAATTTTTTTTGAAGGTATTGGTGTACCTTGTATTGTTCCTACACTTCGATTAGGAATTGGTGGTGGTTTATTATTAAATGGTGATTTGAGATTATCAGAAAAACGTGTTATCACGACTGTTGTTGGTTGTACATTTGACATATTTCTGTTTTTATTATTATTTCTAGTCATTTCATCATCAAATAACTGATAATTTATTAATGTTTCATTTTTATTTTTTTTGTTATGAAAAAATTTATTATCATTTTGAGTGCCTTTTTTTGGTTTGCAATAAATTTCTTCTGTCTTGTTGTTGTTCTCTGAGACGGCAGGTGATTTATTTTTACTAGGTGTACTGTAAATATGTGGATCATCATAATTTTGTGCAGTGACATTATTTTTAGTTAATGTAAAATATTTTGTTGAATCATCAAATTGTGATTTTGGAGTTTGAGCAAATGTTAAATTATTTTTTATATTGTTATCAAGACTAAATATTTCTGAATTAATATAATCATTATTATTAGTAGTAGTTGATGTTGAATACATAGACCAAGGTCTATTTTGAGTTTTTGATGTTCTATTTGGTCTTAATGCTGCTGTTCCTTCAAGGGTTGTTTTAACAATTTCTGAAGCTTTATTAAGTTCCTGAATATTTTTTGTATAATTCATGGCTAATTTTTTTACAGTACCCATTGTTATATTTGAACTACCAATTGGTGGTTTATTTCTTGTTACCAAATTACCTTCATTTCCATTATTCTCATCCATTGACATTTTTCTATAAGCATTATATGACATTGGTGGATCATTATTTTGAATATCAATAATTGTACTATTTCTTAAGTTTTGTGTAATATCAGTTGAAACAGACAGGTATCCTGAATCAACAGACATAGAACTACGATGTGATATATTAGATGTATCTGCAACTGATGTTCCATCTTCACTTGCTGAATACTGGAAATGATTAAATTACAAATTGAAAGATATTATTATATTATTTATAGATAATTTATATTATAAATTTAATGTCATAAATTAATATATATTTCTTTTAAATATTTTAATTTATTGTTAATCAATTAAAAGTGATAAAAGACACAAACACTACCCTACTGAGAAACTTATAATATGACCCTTTTTTAAAAATTTATTCTTATTAATTATAATAAGATTATTATTAATATTAAAAATGGGTAATATTATGTAGAAGAAACAGTAATATTGAAGATAATATATTTGAATTATTTCTTCTTACCTGAGAACGATTATCTTGAATATCTAAAGAATTGACAATTGATTTTTTATTTCTTGGTATAAAATTTATTGATGTTTGCAGTGAAGAATATTCATTACGTAAATCCTATAAAAAAAAATTTTTATCATTAAAAATAATGAAATATACTTACATCCATAAGTTTTAAATGTTTGGCTCTTAATGTTTCAAGTTGTTGCATACCTTGTTGGCATGCCTCAATACGTTTCTTTATACGATCATCTTCATGAATATTACTAAAATCATTGAAGCCAGATGATTTGATAAAATAATTTAACTGAGATAAATTTTGTGCTGGGCACAATGTAGACATTGAGAAATATGAAATATATTAATTATAGTATTTTTCACAAGAATATTATATCTTCAACTAAAAATAACTTTTTTTTTACTAAATTTCTTTTTTTTTAATAATAAATGATTAAAATTAAAAAGAATAAATTTATTAAAAGTATACTATATATTACAATTAAAAGATATAATATAGTAATAGAAAATATAGTAATTTAATAATAGTATATAAGATTTGATATTAATGTGTTTTTAAAAGACTATTAAAAGAAGAAGATTATACTATAGATGAAGGGGTAAATATATAATAGTGATAGATAAAATGAAAACTATTTCATATATTGATACTAATAGATAAGGCATGATTAACATAAACCTTCTATCTATATCTGCATGACGCTTGTTTTGTATTAACAAAACTTGAATAGTAACATTTAAAATATTAAATTATTCCTTTTAAAGACAAAATAATGTATACATTCTAAAAGTTCCGGATTTTGTTTAAAAGTTTTCTTTTCATTTCATTTTGTTAATTGTTAATTATCATATTAAGTTGATCGTATATTAATGAATTTTGAAAGAATCAATTAAGTAAAGGTGTTAAATTTTTCATCTTTCATAATAAAAGTTATCTTTTTTTAATTATTAAATATATGTTAAATTAATAATATAATAATTTTGCATTCATTCAATAATGTATAATTCTTTTTAATTTGTATGATTAAATATTAAATAAAAGTGATATATATGTGACAAATATAATGTTTGATTTTACCTCATATGATAATTGAGTCAAAACATTTTTTATATTTAATGAACTCTGAGTAAACATCAAGTGCTCTACTTTTAAAAGTCTATTTAACCAAGAATCGTATTGTAATAGTATAATTATTTATATGATTATAAAAAAAAACTCTACTTCAGTTTAAACTTTTACGTTTAGATTAATTAAACAAGTTTACTTTCTTTATTCTTTTATATTTTGTACCAAGACTCTTCCATTCTAAGTATATTACTTCCTTCTACCTATAAAGTTGTTTTACTCACTAAAAAGACACACAGATATCTAAGCCAAGAAATTTAAAAAAAAAAAAAGAAACGACACGTCATCCTAATATTTTCTCTTAACTTTCTTTGATGATTTTTTGGTCTACTACTTATTAAACGTTATGTATATTATAAATATTTTATTATATATTCTTTTTTTCTTGATTTTAATTGTTAAGGGAAATGATTATTATGAATTACTTGGTGTATCAAAAGATGCTGATGATAGAAGTATAAGAAGAGCATTTAAAAAGTTAGCTATTAAATATCATCCAGATAAAAATAAGGTAATATTATTATATTATAAATAAATAAATTACTAACAATAAATTTTTTCTTTTTATTCTTTAAGGATGATCCAGATGCTCATACAAAATTTGTTAAAATAAATCGTGCCTATGAAGTTTTAAAAGATGAAGAATTGCGAAAAAAATATGATCAATTTGGTGAGGAAGGTCTTGATAGTAACTTTAATGGTGGTAATAATTATCAATCATATTCTTTTTATAAAGATAAATTTGGTATTTATGATGATGATGTTGAAATTGTTACCTTATCACATTCAGATTTTCAACAATCTGTTATAGATTCTGGTGAAATATGGTTTGTTAATTTTTATTCAACTTTTTGTTCTCATTGTCATGATTTGGCTCCTACATGGCGTGAGTTTGCCAAAGAATTTGAAAATGTTATTAGAATTGGTGCTGTCAATTGTGCTGAAAGTCCAAATTTTTGTGGTACTCAAGGTATTAGAGGTTATCCCTCGTTAGTTTTATATCCATCTGGTATATTATATAATGGTGAAAGAGATTTTAAAAAATTAAGTGATTTTGTTATGAATAAAATTGATACTGAGGTACATAAAGTTACATTTAAAAATTATATTCCCCTTAGTCAAGAATGGTCTAAATATTCTAATAAACCATGGATAATAGATTTTTGTGATGACAATGAAAGTTGTTTAAGTAAAGATAATCGTAAAAAATTATCAGCAATTTTTAAAAATATGATTAATATTGGTAGTGTTAAATGTATTGAGGGAGATCGAGATTTACTATGTAAACGTATCAAAGAAAGTGGTGTAGCATACTTTCCAGCAAAACAAATAGATAAAACAATGATGCAAGAGATAGACACATTTGATCCAAAAGAAATTGCTAGTATTGTATTAAAATTTTTACCAGAAATAGAAGAATTAACATTAGAAGAGTATAATGAATTTACAAATACAAAAAAAGAATTTATCTCACCATATTTAGTATATTTTATCAATACAGAAGAAAAAAATAATAACATTTTACATGATATGAAGAAATTACCCTTTATTTTTAGTGAAATTGAATTTAGAATTGTTAAATGTAACAACCTTCCTGATAACTGTGACTCTCTTTATCTTGATAAAAGTAAAAACAGGTTTATTATGTTTAAATCAAATGGTCGATTTGAAATTAATTATGGAAAATTTTCTAGTATACATGAATTATCTATATTTATAAGAGAAAGTTTAAAATCAGATTTGACAATTTTAACACCTGAAACATATCAAGAAGCACTAGATGATGAAGAAAATATTTGGATCATCGATTATTTTGCACCTTGGTGTGGACCATGTATAAGGTATATTCCTGTTTTAAGAAATTTACCTAATAAAATTGAAGGAAAAGTTATTCAAGTAGGTATTATTGATTGTGATGTACACAAAGAAATTTGTACTAATTCTGGCATTCAAAGTTATCCTACCACTGTTATTTATTATAATAATAATATTTTTAAACAAGTTGGGTACCATGATCTTCACCAAGTAATTGAATTTATTCAAGATTCTATAAATCCCATTGTTGTAGAATTGACAGTGGATAATTTTGAAGAAACTATTAATAATAGAAATGAAGGTACAATGGCTTTTGTTGACTTCTTTGCTCCATGGTGTGGACCATGTCAACAATTAGCTCCAGAGTTTAGAAAATTAGCTAGGTCAATGGTTGCAACATATGATAATATTATTTTTGGTGCAGTAAATTGTGACGATCAGAAATATTTATGTCAAAAATTTGGCATATCATCATATCCATCATTAAAATTATTCCCTTCTAAAACTACTTTAAATCCCATAAATTATCCTCCAAATTGGTGGAGAAATCATGATTCTATGATGAATTTTATAACAAGATACATTCCATCTGATGTTACAAGTATTGGTACTGAGTTTTATCAACTAGTCTTACGTTCACAAACACCAGCATTAGTTGATTTCTTTGCTCCATGGTGTTCACATTGTATTCAATTTGCTCCAGTATTTGATAGAGTTGCTAAACGTTTGAAAAATAAAATTAATATTTTCAAAGTTGACTGTGATGCTAATCCAGGAATCTGCCAGGCAGCTGCTATTCAAGCATATCCAACACTTAGATTTTATAAAGGTGCGAAAAGTGGTAATCAACAACATTCATTTGGTTTACAATTACAAACATTTGATGAAAATTTAATTGTTAACTGGGTAGAGCAACAAATTTCAACTCACGATGAACTTTAATTTTTCTCATTAATTATTATATTTTTTTGTGTTTTATTAATAATCGATTGTTATATAAAAAAATTCACTTATTATTAATTTATAATTTTACAATAAATGATCGGCATAAAAAATTTTGATCAATATTTTTATAACGGCACACCAGTACAATAAGCCGTCTATTTTTTTGGTAAAACGACTTAGTCTTACATAGAATCTCCCAAGTGTGGAGTAACGTCCACTATTATCAAGTTGAAAGCGCACTTCTTTTATATATATATATATTTATATATCAATTGTACGTTGTTTCATTTG
Source organism: Strongyloides ratti (assembly GCF_001040885.1). NCBI lineage: Eukaryota > Metazoa > Nematoda > Chromadorea > Rhabditida > Strongyloididae > Strongyloides > Strongyloides ratti. The sequence goes on from NC_037308.1 coordinate 8,979,705, forward strand.
TGGAACATTTATTTATTTTTTATTTCATTTTTATCAATGACATTATAGTTTTACACAATATTAATAAGAATTTAGATTATATTTAATAGTTTACCAATAAGGTTTATTCTACATTACTGATTACAACAATTTTATCTTCATTACTATGGATCCAAAAACTAATGCAAAACATGGATCATCATCGTATATTATGACAACAACACCATTACCTTATGGTAATTCTAATATAAACTCTCCTAAGAATTTTCCTTCATTATCAACAAATATTTCTTCGCAGAATAATAGTAAGATAGCATATGTAACAAAAACAACGTCTGTTCAAAGAGCTACAGGAACATCATATAATATGATTACAAAAAAAAATACTTATATAAGAGGAGGTCCTGATGAAGGACCTACAGTTAAAGAACATCTCCAAAAACAAAATCGTTTAAATAAACAAAAAATGCAAGCAGAGATAAATAGTGGTAATCATAGCAATGCGTCTGAACAAATGGTGATATATAACTATGATAATCATTCATTAATTCAACAGCCACATCCCAATGTTGTTATACAAAGAGGTTTAAGAACACAAAAAATGTCTATTACTACTACAAAAGCAACCTACATACAACAAAGTCATCCTTCGACATATACTATTACTTCTCAGGGAAGGTCTCCACTTAAAAGACCTAACACATCAATATCAACAGGAGATAATGTAAATACACCACAAACTTCATCTTCATCTACAATTTCTAATTCCTCAACAAATAGAATGCAAAATAAAATACGAAAACCTTCACCACAGAAAATTATTCAAACTTTTGTATCTAATAATCCTGGTAGTTATGTTGAACCATTATCATCTGGTCAAATATATCATCAATCTAGTAACATAAATAACTATACCCAAGATAATGTTAATTCACAACATTTACGAGTGCCTATATCTGCTCCAATATCTACTGCTACACATAATATTATAACATCTAAACCTGCTCCACCACCTAAAACTACACAAAGGTTGACATCTGCTCAATTAAAACAAAAACAAGAAGAAGAAAAGTATCAAAGAAAATTAAAATTGTTAAAAAAGACTATTAAAAGTTTGGTATTTGTAAGTTACCAATTATATTCTCAATAATTAATTGCTTTCTTGTTTTCTTTTTTTTTTCCTTTAGAAAAATACAGCTTTGTGCGATGAAGTGTCTCGATTGAATTATCGTATTGATACAGTAAACGATGAAAGAAAAGTTTTGGCAAAAAAACTTCAACAACATGAACGAAATCGAATAAGAAGGATTCAAACAGTAATTAAAAAAGAAGAAGCAGCAATTGTAAATCAATCATTTGTTCCATCGTTTTCAAATCATGGAGGTATGTCAAGTACATCTTTATCACCAAATAATACTAGACCACCGTCAACAGCTAGTAGTAGCATAGGATATCATAATATGGTAAACAATTCTATTTCTATTAAAAACATTCCCTCTTCTTCTATTAGTAACATTAACAGTAATAATAAGCAAGTTTTACTACATGATGATATTGGTATTTCTAATTATCATACTGACAATTGTATCATGATTGATAACCAAAATGGTCCATCTTCTGCAAATATTTATCATCATCGTTTAAATAACAGCGGAAACAGTAGTGGACCTGGAGATAGAGGTTCTATATATTTTGATGATGCTACATTGCCAATTAAAATTGAATCTCAAGAAGTATAAAGTATATATATATATACAATAATTTAGCAATAGAAAAAACAAATTTAGACATTCTGATTTTTCAAATGTTATTAGTGAAAGATGGATATTTGTAATATACGTTTTAGAAATATTTATATTCACATTTTTATGTATCTATTATTAAAAATTAAATTTTATAAGATCTCATCAATATGATCATTTTTAAATTACATTTATGTACTTTTTTTTTATTTATTCTCTATATAAATTTTTTAGAAATGAAATATTATAGTAAAATTAATGTTTTGTAAATAATATATAGTTTTTTAATTTAGCCTTTTAGCAGTTTTTTTACATAAACATTACTAACAAACAGGTTAATTTTTTTTGTTGTATTTATGTTTTTAATTGCAAATATATATATATTGTATAATGTTATGTAATTATCATTTAAATAAAATTATTTAATTTAATTGTATATTTTTTTTTATATTTATTAAAATAGTTAAATTTACAATTAAGTATGTTAAATTTTTTTATTATTTATTTAAGAATTGTTTATTATTTTAATGGATAATTTTTATTGATAGAATTTATTTGTTTTTAACTCAATATTAATTGAAAAATATTGATAATAATATTTCTGGATAAATTTAACATATTTGTTTAACTAAAATTTTTAATCTTTGCTTATAAAAGTTAAATAAATTAAAAAAAAAATAGTAAATATAATTATTTTTTGATTTGACGTGCTGTTGAAAAAAAAAATTTTTGCTTTTATTATCATACAAGGTTATAACTTTTTTTTCTATCACCAAGGCATTACTAATTTATTTAAATGGTTAAATAAAACATTAAAAATTTATTGATTTATTGCTAACTTTTTATATAAATGTCAATTTAAATATAAATTTTTTTTTTAATAAATCATTAAAACTTGAAATAATTTATTAGTTAAAAATGTATTTTTTTTTTTGAAAATATTTATTCGAAGTAAGTAAAGTACTCCTAAATAAAATTTTTGTTTTCAAATAAAATTAAAATGATTATATATCATGAAAATAAATATATAAATTATATTGACAATATTTTTCAATCAAACAGAAAAAAAAATTAATTATATATTATCATTTAATTTGTGATTTATGTACATATTTTTAAAAAACTATGAAATAAATGTTTAGAGTCAATTAATTTGTAATAGATCAAACTTTATATTATAAAATTGAAAACTTTATTTTTTTTTAAAAACACCAATTTTAAAATTAATCTCATTAACTATAATTTAAAAAAAAAATTTGTAAATAGTTATATGACATTCAAATTTTTTAAATTAAACATTCATATTTTCTTTATATTTATTTAATAATTTTTTATATGATAAATATAACGAAAAGGATTGTTGAATTTTTTTTTCTTATCAATAATATAGTTTATTTGTAATGGAAGGTACGGATAAAAAACAATCTACTAAAGAAGTTAAAGATAATACGAGTGTTGTTACACCTACAAAAATTTCTGGTATTAATGGTAATGGTAGTAAAAAATTAGAAGACCAGGATTGGTTTCATGCAATGAGACCAAGAGCTGATGTACAAAATTTAGCTAAAAATGAAGGTGATTGGTTAGTTAGAGTTACCGATACCAGAGGGACATATGAAATTGTCATAACAGCACGTGGACCAAAATCAAAATTGGCTAATTATACTATTGGAGCATCTAAAGAAAAAGGATTTTATTTAAACATTTTTATGAAAAGTAAAGAAGTTAAATATTTTCCATGCCCAGTTGATTTAGTAGAGTATTATAGAGATAAAATTTTACCTGGAAGAGTTACACTTAAAAATCCAATCTTAAGACCATCATGGTTAATTAAACGTAGTCAAATAAAGTATGATGTATGTGATGGTGAAATTGGAAGAGGAAATTTTGCCATTGTTTATAAAGCTGCTTTTACAAATAATGTTAGTCAAGTGATGGATGTTGCAATAAAAGTAGCTATCATGGATACTGCTGATGAAACAAATATGAAAAATGCAAAAGATGATTTATTAAAAGAAGCTAAAATAATGTCTTTTCTTGTTCATGATAATGTTATACATTTTTTTGGTATTGCATGTGACAATCCACCTGTAATTCTTGTTATGGAATTATGTCCTGGTGGTGCATTAAGTTCACATTTAAAAAGAGAAGAAAAAAATATTAGTGATTTAGAGAAATCATTATTCTGTTATGAAATTTGTAAAGGATGTGCCTTCCTTCATTCAAAAGAAATTATACATCGTGATCTTGCAGCCAGAAATTGTTTAATATCTCAAGATGGTATCATTAAAATATCTGATTTTGGACTTAGTAGAATGACAACTGAATTGAAACAAGAAAGTTTTTGGAGTCAAAAGATTCCTCTTGCATGGATGGCTCCAGAAACATTAGTTCATAATCCAAAATACTCTGAAAAAAGTGATATATGGAGTTTTGCAGTTGTTCTTTTTGAAATATTTTCTAATGGTGCTAAACCTTGGCCTGATATGGAACCAAAAAAAATGGCTACATTAATAAGAAAAATAAAATTATGGGATATGCCATCAGGGACACCAAAATTTGTTTTAGATGTTGTTAATAGAATATTTAAATTTGACCCATTAGTTAGACCAGATTTTAAAGAGTTAGCAGTAATTTTTAAAAATTATGTCATCGAACATAGATCATCTCATTTGGTTAAAGATTTAACAGTAAATAAAATTAAAGGTGTTAAACGTCTCAAATACTTTACATCAATTGGAGAAAGAGAATCATCAACTTCTGTTTCAAATTCACATTCTAAAGATAGTTCCAAAGATACTGATGAAGAAGGTAACTAATAATAAATGATTAATTTAAAAGATCAATTATAAAGTGTATATTTAATTTTACTTATATTAAAAAAAAACATGTATTGTATTAACAAATCCATTTATAATATATTGATAATAAATGACAATACTTATTTATTTAACTCAATTAAGTGTAAATTTAATTTTTTATACTTTTCTAAGCAATTATTTTTAATAGTTTCAAAATCTTTAGTCATACGTAACTTTTCAACTTTTTCTTTTAATATATCTATTTCTTTTTGTTTATTAATATTTGCCTCCTCAAGTTTTATAATTTTGTCATAATTTTCATTTTCTTTTAACTTTATCATTAATTCTTTATTTTTATTTTTTAATTGATTAAGTTCATTTTCTTTTATTTGAAGTGTATTTTTAATAGTTTCTAGTTTTTTTCTTTTATTATTTATATTTTCTCCATTCAAATTTTCATTATCAATACCTAATTTATTTTGAATTTTTTGGTATTCTTTTTTTCCATCTTCAATTTGTTGTTCAACCTCCCAAACTTTATCAGCAATTTGTAATAATTTTTCTTGTAAATCTAGGTGAACTTCAGCCAAAACCTCCGGATCATTACTTTCTTTATTTTGTATTTCCATATTCTCGTATTCATTATCTTTTTCCATATTTATACTTATCTTTAACAATAGTCCAACTATTTCTCTTTCTTTTTCCTGTAAAATTCTAGCAGTTGTAGATAATTCAGTAATAAAATTATTAAAAAATTCATCAATCTGTTTCTCCATAATCATCATTTCTCTGTACTTTTCACTTTTATCACCAACTAAAGTTTCAAAATTATTGTCAAACTCATTTATTTCTTCTTTAATATTTTCTATATTTTGCATTATATCATCTATTTGATTTTCCATTATCTCAATTTCTTCATTATTTTTTTTAACTTGTTCCAAAAGTCTATCTCTTAAATCTTCTGGTGTCTCATTGGTACTAATTTCTTCTTCAATTTTCTTTTTTTTACTTTTTAATTCTAATATTCTTTCATTTAATACAAGTGCCTGTTGTTTTAATGGGGCACTACCAATAGCATTATCTATTTCTTCACGTTTCTTGTCTAAAGAATTTACCAAAGCACTAGCCTCTTTAATACTATTTTTTTTTATTTCAACTTCTTTAATTAAATTTTCATGTCTATCTTTTAACGATGGATCTAGGGCTGCTAATTGTTGATTATATTGATGTTTTAATACATTTAATTTATCCTCTAAACTTTTTATTTCAGCTTCTTTTTCACGATGATCTTTATATACTTTGTCTAATTCTTCAGCCAACTTTTCATTAGCCTCCTGAACCTCATTATAATCAATTAATATTTCCTCTAAGTCACTGTTTGTATTTATTTTATCAATAATAATATTAAATTCATGTAATTGTGCTTGTAATTCACGTATCTCACTAGCCTGATCCTCTGCTTTTTGTTCATAAAATAATACTTGTTGTCTATCTATTTCACCTTGTTCTAATTCATTTTTTAAATTATCTAATTCACTAACAATTGTATTAATCTTATTATTTAATATTCCTTTATAATAACTTTTATCATATACTAATCTAGATTTCATAACTGTCCCTAATCTAGATGGTGGAATATTAGCTGATAATCCTTGTTTAGTCATAGGACGATTTTGTATACTAGATGTTTCTAATCTTCTTCCTGTAATTGGTCTTATTCCCCCACTCGTTGGTTCATTTTTTTGTAGTATTACACCATTTCTTGATTCTGTTCTTTGTGCTCGTGACAGGGAAGTTCTCATAGTTGTATTTGGTCTATCATTAGTATTATTACTTTCATTATTATTTCTCCAGTTTCTTCTTGAAGATGGTCTTATATTATCTATAATAGTATAAAAGTAATAAAATATTTATAATATATTAAAGAGAAAATAAAATATTAAATATAAAATGAAACTAACTTAATCCTGCTGTTTTTGGTCTGCCTTTAGATGTTGTAGGCCTATTACTAGATGTCATTGGACGTTGCATGATTATTTGTTAAATATAATTATTTTAAAAATTTTTAATAAATAATTGGTATTTAAAAATAAATAAAAAAAAAATAGTTTATTATTATTTATTTTAATACTAAAATAGGATAAAATTTAAGTTTAATAATATTTATAAAGAATTTAAAAAAAAAAAAGGTTAAAATTGTTTCCATGGAAACAATAAAGATATCATCTATTTTTGATAATATAAAATTATCAGATCAGGTAATAAAATAAATAAGAAAAAAAAATTTTAATCTAAAAGTTAATTATAAGACTCATTAAAGAGTAAATTTTAATTTCTAAAATGAAAAAAGAGAGGAGGAAGAGATAGATTGATAATTGAAAATACTAAGATATTCTTCAAATATCCATTTAATGTTAATGAACAATTTTTGTTTATACTAAGATTGATAAGAATTTTAATATCATATTTCAAAGAAAATTTCTTTATATCTATAAATAAAAATTTTTTTTATAAATAACCTTATTCATTAATAATAATTTTTTGATTATCAATTTTTAAAAATATTTTTTTTTAAAATAATAAAACTAAAATTTTTAAACACTTTTTTAATATTAATTATAATTTTAAAAAAAATTAAAATTAAAATTTTATTGTTATAAGTTAGGAAAAAAAAAATTTTTTTTCTTTTTTTTTTTTGACTAAGAAAGAATATATTTGTAAGGCATTTTGATTAATTTTTAGTCATAGACAATAGTCAAAACAATATATATTTAATATACTGTTTTATTAATACTAAGTAATAAATTTCCTTTAAAATAGACTATTCCTTCTAAATATTATTATTTTAGTAACAATTTAAAAAAAAAAAAAAAGTTTCAGGTGGATAATATTATCTAATACATATATTTACAAAGAATTTTTTTTCCTTTTTCCTTCTTTTTTTGATAAAAAACATCCATTAAAGTAATTTTATTTTTTTCATTTCTTTAATTATTTGTGACATTCCTTAATTTTTACTATTTTTAAGAGTTATACATTTACACAATTTGTCTAAGATTTTTATATATTTTTATCATTTTACTTTTCTTTTTAAAAATAAATTAATCCTCATAATTTTTATTATTCTTTTATGAGAAATGATTCTCTTAAAAAGATACTAATTGCGGCACTTTAAGTGTATATTATATATTTTACTTAGCTATCTTTTCTTCCTACCAAACAATTCTTCTTTTTTAATTTCTAATAAACATTCCTTTCTTGATATTTAGGATAATTGAAAATGTAAATTTATGACTTTTACTGTTTCTTTATCTTTTATAAATTAAAGAAACAAGTATGGACAAAAATATTGAATACAAATTTTAGTTTTTATTATAATAGGATATATAGTAATTTTTAAGATGCCTTACATAACATATATATATATATATATATATGCATATATATATATTATAATATATATGCATTTATATATATATATTTTATAATTTAATATTATTAATATAATTAATCAAAAATATAATATTAAAGTTCTTAATATATAATCATACAAATTTTTTTATTATTTATATCATATATATTTTTTTTAATTTTATATAATTATATTTTAAGAAATATAAAGAATCTTCAATCATTTATATTTTAAATTATATTTAACTAATCTCATATTACAGAAAAAAAAATGTTAAAACCGGACACTTATATAATACATCCTAAAACTTCTTCCATATCAGCAAATGATTCTCCAATAACATCAACATCAAAAATTTTGGCACACAAAAGATCATGTATATTACCAGCTATAACAACTGTTACACCTGGAGTTTTATCATTCCACTCCACTACAACTACATACGGAGGTAAGTTAATTATCCTAAGTGCTACTACGAAATATAAAAAATATAATATATATATTTACTATTTCTTTTTATCAAAAATATTATCCATTATTGTTATTATTATAATCAAATAAAGAAATATTTATATAAAAATATAAAAGTAAAGAACTTAAACTAAATTAAGTAAAAAAGAAAAGTAAGATTTAAAATGGAAAAAAAAAAAAAAAATTTTTATCTACGCTGTAATTTGTTTCTTATACAATTTTTAACATATATTCTTCTCATCCTTAATCAGCTTTTTCCTCACTCATTTACTATTAATTTTTTATCAAACTTCCCAATTATGTAAATTGCTTATACTTTTGGTTAAGAAAAAGAAAGGCAAAACGAGGGAAAAATTCTTCTATTCTTCCTCTATCTCCAAATTTTAAACCATTAACCATTTTGAAATTATTTCAAGATTTTATAATTTCCTTTTCCACTACTTTTAATTAAACTTTTAGATAATCAAAATAGAAATATTTTGTCTTTAACTAAACTCTTTTTAGACATTCTATGGTAGTTACTTTTATTTATTTATTTTTTTTTAATAAAAAATAAAAAAAAAATTTTTTTAACTTAACATTTGTACTTTAAATATATTTTATTATATGATATATTTAATAAATTTATTTTCATAATATCATTAAAAGTTTTTATTTTTATATGGGATACTTCTTGAGGAATACACTATTTTATTTGTATCAAATTTCAATTTCACACTTTTTATCATTTTTCTTTTCAATTATCTTTTATTTTATAGATAATTTATCAACAAGTCTACTAGATAAACCAACAATTCAAGTTAATTTACGTAGTTCCAGTAACGCTAAAGAATCTTTTGCAGCATTTTATTGTACAGAAATGGGAAATAGTGATATTGGTTTAAGTGGTTCAACAATTCTCCCATCTGGAGATAAAGCTCCTGAGAATGGAGTTGGTAATAGAAACACAAATAGAGGTATGTTACTTTATCATATAAATATTTATTTATTTTTTATTTTGTGATTAAAAATATTTAAATCTTCTATATCTTTATTTATATAAATATATTCGTATACAAATAAACATTTCCATCCATCTACATATTTATATATTTTTTCTTTTTGGATAATTAAATTATTCTAATATCTTTATATATCTATTATATTTATATATATATATATAAATATATTTTATTCTTTTTGCTCTTTTAATAGAAGAAAAAAAAAATTTTTTATAAAAACTTATGTTATTAATTATTTTTTTATTTAAATCAAATTATGTATGTAAACATCTTAGAATTTACTTTATTTTTATAAATATTATCAAATTTATATATGACACCTGTCATAGAATTTTTTAGCATATCACATACAGCTTAAAAGTTCATTACTAATGTCATAAGCTTAACTTTTCATTTAGAAAATATTTTATAACAAAATTTATAACATATATGTGCTTTTATCATTTGATAAACATTATTACTTAACTAAATTTTTTGATAAATTTACCCATCAACTATTCTATCATTTTAAACATTCTTTATTTAAGTAGTTAAATTTATTACATCCATCTATAAAGATATATAGAATTTTATCATTTTAAAATGAGGAGGGAAATTATTTTTTTTTTTGTTTAAAAGTAACAAAAAAACAAAATTAAAAAATAATTCTTTTTTTTAAATATTATCTTAAACAATCTTTTAAATCATTTTTTTAATTCTCACATCCATTATTAAACTTTTTTTTTCTACCCTACTTCACTTTTCAAACTTTTTTCTTTGTATAAAAATTTATTTTTTTGTCACGCCAATAATAATATTTTATAATAAAATGCCAATTTAATAAAATATCACTCTGATATATTATCTTTTATAATATTATTTTTCCTTTATTAACCAAAAAAGAAAAAAATTTTTTTTATATATATATTTCTTCATTATGGATGGAGGATTGACTTTTATTGTTATCAAAAAAAAAAAAAATTAAAAATAAAAATTAAGGAAAAACGAAAAACAGTCCTCATTTATTTATATAATATAATCAGTTTGAAGAGATTTCATTTTCCTTACTATTCTTTTTTAAAATTTTTTTTTAATCATAAAATTATAAAAAATATGGAAAGAAATTTGAGGTTTTTAATAATAAATTCATTTTAAAACTATTACTTTTTAACAATAAAAAAAATATTAAACTTAATATTATATTACTATTTTCATCCTTAATTTTTGTAAAAAAAAAAAAAAGGAAAAATGTATTATTTTTTTTTGTTCTTTAAATTTCTTTTAAGAAACAAAGTTAAGAAATTTTTTTTAATATTCAAACAATAACAATAGAACTTTCATAAAAAATATTAATATTTGATTTAAATTCATTGTTAAAAATACAACATTATATATACATAAAAAAAAAATTGTAAATTCTTTTGGCTTTATTAAATTTTTCTTCTTAACTATCATCATCCAACTATCTGTCATTTACCCCCTTTCTTTTAATCATTACCATTACATTCCTTCAAGTAACCTCTTCAAAATTATCTATTCATTTAATATATCTTGCCCAAATATATATATATATATTATGTTTATAGCACAATATATTTATATAATATATATATATATATATATAGATATCTTCTTTTTATTTTTACGTAACACATCTTAACATTCAATTATCCGCCACAAAGATATATATATATTTAAATTATAATGGTACAGAAACTTTTGTTTAACTAATTTCATTATCTTTTCACTTTTTTATTTAACACTCCAGAGGGTAAATTCTTTTTCATTAATTTTTATATAGAAATATTATAAAATAACGATAAGCATAACTTTGATTTTTATTTTCTTATATAACAAATATTTATTATACTCTTTTCATTATTTTAAAGTAATTTCCTTAACTTTTAAGTACTATTTATGCTTTTTTCTTCTTTTTAAGCAAAAAAAAAAAGAAAAAACCATCTATATATAAGAATGAAATCACTTTTTAAAACATTTTAATATAAGTTTATTCTTACATATATTTTTTTCATTTATTCTATTATTTAAATTTTAATATATTCTATTGAATTACATCTTAAAAAAAAAGTATATTAAAAAATTTTTTTTTTGTCATATTTCAGATTTTCTTCATGTAACAATGATGGATTATTTATTAAAGATATCTTCCCTCATAAGTATGGTCTCTGTTTGTCTTCATACCCCCCAAACATTAGAAATATATCCCAAACTATGGTATGTCATTATAATTTTAGATTCTTTTGTCACAACAATCTTTACATTTGAAGCTCTCCTTCTCATAAAACAATCTCATAGTGTTAAATTTTCATCAAACACAATAACTCCACCAAATGGAATGAATAAAAAGAAAAAATATTTTACAACAAAATGGAGAATTTTTGATTTTTGTCTTCTTTTATGTCATTATATAAGCATATTACTAGATATATTATGGTTTGTTAGGAATAGATTTCCTAATTCTGGAATAATTTATAGAAACTGGTATAGTGTTCTTAGGAGTCCCAGACCATTTATTATGATAAGATTTATTAGAGAAATTGTTAGCTTTAAATTACCAAAAAATAGGATTCAACAAATTATTAAGTTAGTTAATATAATTATTATATATATATATATATTTTTTATTATAAATATTCTTATATTAATTTTTAATTTTTTTTTAGGAGATCATCTCAACAAATACAAAATGTAACAATATTTTTTCTTTTTTTTATGGCATTATACGCAATAATGGGTGTTCAATTTTTTGGTAGAATGGAGTATCATTGTGTTCTTCCTGGTACTGATCCATTAAATGTAACAATATCAGATTTAGCAATTCCAGATACAATGTGTTCAATGGAATCAGGATCAGGTGGATATCAATGTCCACCAAATATGGTATGTATGAAACTTCAAATGAATTCTCATAGACAAGGTTTTTATGGAATGTTTAATGATTTTGCATCATCATTATTTACTGTATATATGGCAGCATCTCAAGAAGGATGGGTATATGTTCTTTATGATTGTTTAGATACATTTCCATCATATATAGCATTTTTTTATTTTGTAACATTAATATTTTTTCTAGCATGGTTAGTAAAAAATGTTTTCATTGCTGTTATAACAGAAACTTTTGCTGAAATACGTGTACAATTTAGTGAAATGTGGTCAACTAGAGAAAAACAATCAGAAGATAGTTATACACAAAGATTAGAAAAAACTGGTTCTGGTAAATGGAAATTAATAGAAAATTCTGATTTAACATCTCATGATTCACCTTGTCTTATGTATAAAATTGTTAGAAGTACATATTTTCAAATATGTATAATGGCATTAGTATTATTAAATTCTCTTATTAATGCATCATTTGTACATTATCATGATGAGAGTGATGCTAAAAGAAAAATTATATATTATTATATAGAAGTATTCTTTACAATATTATTTAATATAGAATTTTTATTAAAAGTTTATGCATTATCATGGAATGGTTTTGTTTCTAGAGGACAACATAAATTTGAATTTATTCTTGTTGTTGGAAGTACTTTTAATGTTTTTCCAATGTTATATGGCACAAATTTTTTTACATATTTTCAAGTTTTTCGCCTTCTTCGCCTAATTAAAGCATCTCCTATGTTAGAAGATTTTGTTTATAAAATTTTTGGACCAGGAAAAAAATTGGGTGGATTAGTTATATTTACAATGGTTGTACTTATATTAACATCTGCCATATCATTACAACTTTTTTGTTATGTACCAAAATTAGATAAATTTAGAACATTTCCTCAGGCATTTATGTCAATGTTTCAAATTATTACGCAAGAGGGATGGACAGATGTTGTTGTTGAAATTTTAAGGTCAACAAATGAATCTTTTGTTGTTTTTGTGGCAGCATATTTTGTTGGATATCATCTTTTTGTTACACTTATTGTTTTATCACTTTTTGTTGCTGTTATTCTTGATAATTTAGAAATGGATGAAGAGTTAAAAAAAGTTAAACAATTAAAAGCTAGAGAAGAAACTACTTGTATGAGAACAACATTACCATTAAGATTAAGAGTTTTTGAAAAATTTCCAACAAGACCACAAATGGTTAGTTTAAAAAAAGCTAGTAATGAATTTCCATTACCTAAAATAAGAGATAGTTTTACAAGATCATTTGCTGATGAAGATCTAATTACAGGTAGTGAAGATATTGAAGAAACATGGATTGGTAAAAGTGTTAAATTATTAAAATGTATGGGAAAAATAAGAAGTAGTGTTGCATGTAAAGTTAAAATGAGACAAATTGGTAGTGTTACAAAAAAAACTGGTCTTTTACAATTATTAGATAGTTCAAATAAAAGTAGAATGATATTAAGTGACTCAAATCAATTTTTAACTGGTACAAAAACATTTAAAGGTGATGGAACAAGTGGAAAAGGTAAAAAAACTTATGGTGTTAGTGGACATTCAATGAAAATAAATCAAATATATGAGGTTATGAAAGAGAATGGTGATTGTCGACCAACAGATTCAGCACCAAAAAATAATCTTAAACAAGGTGAAATAGATATAAGAGCATTACAACAAAAAAGAGCACAGGCTGAATTTACTAGAAATCGTATTGAAGAAGAAATGCGTGAAAATCATCCATTTTTTGATTGTCCACTTTTTACTGTTGGTAGAGATAGTAAGTTAAGACAAGTATGTAAAAAAATTGTTTATGCAAAGTATAATTCAAATAAAATTGATTCATTAAGTGGTAAACCAACAACAATACGTTATAAACAATTTTATGCATTTATAAGTTTAATGACATACTTAGATTGGTATATGGTAATTGTTACATCATTTTCATGTTATTCAATGTTATTTGAATCACCATGGCCAACAACAGGAGAAAATTTAATTTTTAATAATCCATATCTTCAAGTAACAGAATATATATTTATATTATCAATGACAATAGAATTAGGTGTAAAAATTATAGCTAATGGTTTATTTTTTACACCAAATGCTGTTGTTAGAGATGTTGGTGGTGTTATGACATTATTTATTTATATAACATCATTATGGTATTTATTATGGATGCCTCATCATGTTGAAATAAATTCATTTCCTCAACTTTTAATGATATTTAGAGCACTTCGACCATTACGTATATATACATTAGTACCACATATACGTAGAGTTGTTGTAGAATTATGTAAAGGTTTTAAAGAAATTCTTTTAGTAACAATACTTTTAGTATTATTAATGTTTATCTTTGCTTCATTTGGTGTACAAATTGTTGGTGGAAAATTAGCTGCATGTAATGATCAAACAATAAAAACTCGTAAAGATTGTACAGGAGTTTTTTGGCAAAAAGTTTTTGTAACAAGAATGGAAGTTCATGGTAAAGATTCAGAAGAATTACATCCAAAAATTTTAGTACCAAGAGTTTGGACAAATCCAAGAAATTTTAATTTTGATCATATAGGTAATGCTATGTTAGCATTATTTGAAACACTTAGTTATAAAGGATGGAATGTTATAAGAGATATTGTTGGAACAAGACAAGGACCATGGGCTGTTTTATTTATACATATTTATGTTTTTATTGGTTGTATGATTGGTTTAACATTATTTGTTGGTGTTGTTATTGCTAATTATATGGAAAATAGAGGTACTGCTTTATTAACAGTTGATCAAAGAAGATGGCATGATTTAAAGGCAAGATTAAGGATGGCACAACCATTACATGTACCACCAAAACCAGCTGAATCAGCTAGAGTTAGAAGAAGATTTTATGAATGGACTATGGTAAAAGGTTTTAAACAATTTTTTGTTATTCTTGTTCTTATTAATTCAGCTACTCTTGTTATACCATGGAATGTTGATGAAGAAGAATCACAAATGAATACATTATATCTAACAACAGCTATCTCAGCTATATGTAATATACTTTTTACAGTTGAAGTTTTTTTAAAAATAATAGCATATACATTAAAAGGATTTTGGCAATCACGAAGAAATAAAGTTGATCTTATTATAACAATTAGTGGTTTAGTATGGATAATTATTCATTTTATGATGGCAACACCAGCAGCAAAATTATCACAAAAAACATATTTAAAACATTGGACATATAGTTTTGGATATATAGTAGCAATAGCTAGATTTTTTTCTATTGTTGGAAGAAAATCAACATTAAAAATGTTAATGTTAACTGTTGTTATGTCTATGGTAAGATCACTTTTTATTATTGCTGCTATGTTTCTTTTGGTACTTTTTTATGCCTATACTGGTGTTATACTTTTTGGTATGGTAAAATATGGGCAGGCAATTTCAAAACATGTCAATTTTAGATCTGGAAAAGAAGCACTTGTTGTTTTGTTTCGTTGTGTTACCGGTGAAGATTGGAATGATATAATGCATGATAGTCAAATATGGGATTTTTGTTATTGGAGAAGGGGTGATGATTTTTGGAAAAGTGATTGTGGAAATTATTATGGTGCCATTATTTATTTTTGTTCTTTTTATCTTATTATTACTTATATTGTTCTTAATTTGTTGGTAGCCGTTATTATGGAAAATTTTTCACTTTTTTACAGTTCTGAAGAAGATGCTTTATTAAGTTATGCTGATATTAGAAATTATCAACAAGTCTGGAATATGATTGATATTGAACAAAGAGGTTCCATTCCAGTTAGGCGAATTAAATTTCTTTTAAGACTTTTGAAGGGACGTCTTGAAGTTGATACTAATAAAGATAGACTATTATTTAAACATATGTGTTATGAAATGGAAAAAATTCATAATGGTGAAGATGTTACTTTTCATGATATTTTATATATGTTAAGTTATAGAAGTGTAGATATAAGAAAATCTCTTCAATTGGAAGAATTACTTCAAAGAGAAGAATTAGAATATATAATTACAGAAGATGTTGCAAAAAGAACAATTAGAGAATGGTTAGAGGGATGTTTAAGAAAGTCAAAACAAGTTTCAACTAGTACAGAAAATCCATTAATAGCACAAATGAGATCAACATTAGTACCTCAGTCATCTGTTGGATTACAATCAACAATAACTCCAACAAGTCTTAGTCCAAGTATTAATAGTGATTTATCAACAATTGTTAATGATAATTTAATGATAAATAATGAAAAATCTCAATCAAAAGGTGGTGTTAATTTAGCATTTGATGATACAGCATTATCTGAAAGTTCATTTATTACTGGTCCAAGATTAAGTTTAGATAGAATTAAAGCACCAAATATACTTTTACAACCAAGAAGGAGTACCTTCCAAAATCAATTAAGAAGACAAAAATCAAAGAAAAGGCGTTCCTCCATTCCTGAATTGATGGGTGAAGCTAAAAAAATTGTATTAGGAAATATGACAGGGCGAATGAAATCATTATCTATTCATGCTACTGCACAACCATCATCATCATCAGCTTCTGCTTTATTAATTGACTCTAGTGATGGAAATAGGTCATCTTTAATGGAAACTTCAATAGATTACTCATCCTCTGTAAATATGTCTACAGATAATCTACCAACACACTCAACTCAATCTTCAAATATTTATACAAATATTAAAAATAAAAACTTACCATTATCAAAACATCATTATCAAATAGTTATGAATATTCCTAACCAATCAACATCACAAAATACTTCATTATCACAACATCCTGTAATATTAAGTGAAGCACTAACTGAAGTTGAGGAAAATTCTGAAGAAGGTCTTGATGAAATGATAACAGATAAACCTAGAAAAGATTCTTTAGATGTACCAAATATTGTTTATACAACATCTGCAAAAACAAACAGATTAAATATGGATGATGAAACAACAACGACAACTTCAAGTCAAGGAAAAGATTTTGCTAATCTTTTCTTGGAAGATCAAATAGATCCAGAGGAGATAAAAAATTGGTGGGGACAATTTAGTAATAATGATGATACAATGGAAGACAGTATTCATAAAACAAATAACAATGATTTTTAATATAATAAATAGTTGTATACATATAATAATAATAATAATTTAACAAAAAAATTAACATACTTATTAAAAAATACGTGTTGATGTATATATTTTTAACTTAAATAAACATTTTAATAAATTTATTCATCTTCATCTGTCTCTTCATGTGGACTATGAATATTTTCAGAAACTTGATGTTGTTCTTCTTCACAATTTTCCTCATCAAATTCTTCATCAAGATAAATTCCTTCACCTGTCTCTTCATCTAAATACTCTTCTTCTTCATCAACATCATTATTTAATCCCATGTATGTAATACTTAAACAATTCATATAATTATCACCACAACAATGTTTAACATATTTTGTTATATCAAAACATTTAGGTTCTTTAAATACAATAAAACAAACATTACTAAAAGGTTCAATTCTAAAAATTTCTTTTTCATTATACGGTGTTATGTATGATGTATAACCACCAAATTCTTTATTATTCCATTCAGTATCAGTAAAGAAAAACTTTATATCTAAAGACCACCCATTTTTACTAGCTTTTTCTGCAACCTGATCATCACCACAAATATAACATTTTTTTGAAATTCTATAAAATTTATGACACATTGTAATTTCTCCATCCTTCTCATTTGTTGTTGTAACATCCTCCACAGGAATGTCTAATTTTGCTTTTTTTGAAGGTCCACTCTCTTCAACATCATCAGTTTCCTCTTTACTTTCAATTCCATTATAAGATGTAACAGCACCGGGAATATCAACAAAATGTAAACCTGTGATATAAGAAAAATATTTCATAAAAGTATCTGATTGTGAACAGATTAAAAATTTTTTTAAAATTGAATCTTCTTCAAGTGAATCATCATCAATAACCATAATATTTTTTTTATGCCATGGACCTTCCTGTTTAAATTTAACTTTTTTTAATTCTTTATTAATATTTTCCAATACATCAGATTTTAAAAAATCAGCTAAAGCCACATATGAATCTTCTTCAAATCTTTTTTTAATAACAGTCATATATTTGTCATCAAGCATTCTATTTGATAAAAATAAACTTAAATCAAAATCCTCTTTAATAATTTCTTTTATTGGATCAGGAATATCTTTTCTGACAATGTCAATGTCATCTTTTACATGAAACCATCCATTGATACTAAGCCTCTCAACATTACTATTTAATATTTCTTCAACCTCATGCCAACTTTTGTTAGAAACTTCAAAAAAACTTAGTTTATTAAATTCAGGTTCCTCACTATAAACAACATTTAATGGAAACTCGTTCTCATCGACATCAAATAAATTCAACTTTCCACCTTCAATCTTTTTATCTTTGTCATTCAAATATAAAATAAAAGCAACCTTTCTGTTAGAAATCTGGTCATTATGCGGTAACAAATAATTTCCCTGTTTATAACTACTTCCAGTTAAAGTGACTTTATCTGTTAACTCAAATCCAGTAACTTTTTTTATATACTCTTTAACATCTTCTTTTATAAATTGAACAAAACTTTTAATAATTTGTTTATCTTCATTTTCTGGTAATTCACTTAAATCTAGAGTCTGTTTCAAACAATATAAGTCATTATTTTTTATCGAAAACGTTACTTCTTTGAGAGCTTTTTTTAATTCTTTAAGAGCTTCCTCATTTTCAACGAAATTTTTTAATATTTTAACGGGAAAAGGTTTATTCTCTAAAAATATGATAAAAAATAATGTATAACTAATATAATTAAATCTTTTAAATTTACCCTTTTCTAATGTAAAAGTGTCTTTTAAATATATATCATTAATCTTAAAGTATTCATTTTTGTCCATATTTCTTCAGATTACTTTAAAAAAAATAATCAGTACTTTAACATCACAAGTGATAATAAAATTTCTTTTGAAAAAAAAACTTCTTTTATAAAGACACAGTTCACCATTTGCCAAAGAATATCTTCTCAAGAGGAAAATTAGACATAATTAAATTAAGTATGCCGAGAGTGTCACTATAGTTATAGTTATCATATAAAAAGTGTTGTGTTTCTTATATTTATAACTATTAATTTGTGTTTCATTAATATTTCTTTTTATTTCTTTGATACTTTTTTTTACTTCTTTTCTTTTTGTTTTAAATTAACTAAATTTGTCATTTTTTTCTAATCAAACATTAAACAAATAAATTGAGATAAAAATGAAGTTAGTCACAATATATTTGATATCATGAAATGAATAGAATGACTTTCTTATCAATGTTATATAAAAACCTTATTTCTTGTTTATTTGAAGAGAGTACTACTTTCATTGAGTTGCAACTTAAGAATATACTTTCATCCTGTGAAATATACTTTCCAGCTAAGAAAACGTTTTCGAATAGGTATTTTACCAACCCAAATATCTGCCTCCTATCACGACTTTTGGTGCATCATCCCGTGTTACTTTATTTTTTAATTTTAGAAATTTAGACTAGCTTTTATTCTTCTTACCTTGTTGTTCTTCATTTCGTATCATTGATTTTGTTGAATCTATGATTCAAAAAAATATAACGAATTGATAGAAGACATTATTAGTCGTTTTTTTTTTATTTGTAAATTTAAAATTTTTTTGTTATCATACTGACGTAGTATATTTTATGGAATTTTAGGGATGTCTGACTTCAACGACGACCATGATTTTGCAACTGGAGAGGCTTCAGCCTCAGCAACTTATCCAAAACAATGCTCTGCTTTGAGAAAGGGTGAGTTTGTTATGATCCGTGGGAGACCATGCAAGGTATGTTTGTTATAAATTATAATCAATTAATTCTACCATATATGTTTAATTAAATTTATAATTAATTATCTTCTTTTTTTATTCATTTTATGGATAAATTATAAAACATCCAATGATGGTAATTGGTAATTTTCGCCTGAAATTAATTTTTTTGATGTGGCTTTTTAACTGAGGATGATTTTAAAAAAGTAGATAATTATTTATAATAGTTTTAAACTTTTAAATCTTCTTTATGAAGACTGAAGAAAAGATCTAATATATTTTTTTTCTTCAGATCGTCGATATGAGTACATCAAAAACCGGAAAACATGGTCACGCTAAAGTTAACTTGGCTGCTCTTGATATATTTACTGGAAAAAAACTTGAAGACATCTGTCCATCTACCCATAATATGGACTGTCCAGTTGTTAAAAGAAAAGAATACCAACTTCTTGCTATCAATGAAGATGATGGATTTGTATCTTTGATGGATCTTGAGACCTGTGACACTAAGGATGACCTTAGACTTCCAGAAGGAGAAGTTGGCGATCAAATCAAGGCTGCTTTCGAAAAGGACGAAGCTGGTATAATTTGTTGTGTTGTTTCTGCCTGTGGAGAAGAGGCTATTCTTTCTTGGAAACCAATGTCTTCAAAGGAATAAAGGAAAATGATTTGTTATTAAAATATATTAAAAACGCTTCTCTTATAATTGGTTGACAAAAAAAAGATGTTGTATTTTTAAAAAAGTATGGAAGATTTTTTTTGTTGAGAAAATTCCTTTTTAGAGGTTTTTCTTTTGTTGCTTTTTCTATTGTTTTTACACTATTGTTTGTACTCCACTGATAATTTGTTTTTTTTTTTTTGATATATAGAGATATATGTAATCTTGTTATTTTACCTTTACTATTTATATAGTATAATTTAAGAAAAGTTATGTCCTAATGATAGTGTATTAAAATAAAAGTGATATTGACACATAATCGAGTAAATTAACGTATTTTATAATTCATTTTTTTGTATTTTAAAAATATTTTCTATTGTGGATTTTGTAGGAAAAAAAAAACTTTTATCATTATTTTTTTATAAAAATTTTTTAAAAAGAGGGTGTGTATTTTATCACTATTAATGTAAAGTATAACATTGATTATCGAGATCATTAAATTAAAAATAATTATGATTGATAAGATTGTCTCAAGTTAAAACTTGTTTAAGTAGATTTTTTATAAAAGAATATAATGTCATTTTAAAGAAAAATTGTCATAGGCTAAAAAGTAGAGTAGTAGTGTAATCATGTTGTAAAGTGTTATTTTTCTATAAAGAACATATCGTTGAAAGAACCTCTCTAATTATTTCATGCATATTTAAGTATATCACATTTGAGAACTTCCTTTTTATTATCATTTTTCTTTTTTTAGTGATGGCTAAAATTATTGATGGTAAGAGTGTATCTCAAAAAATTCTTGATGATATTTCTTTAACATTAAAAGATATTCAAAAAAATCATCCTCATTTTAAACCTTGTTTGGCTATTGTTCAGGTTGGTGATCGTTCTGATTCAAATGTTTATATAAAAAATAAACTTAAAAAAGCTTCTGAGATTGGTTTTGAGGCAAAATTAATTAAACTTCCTAATACAACTAATCAACATGAATTAGAAGCAGTTGTCAATGAATTAAATAATGATTTTTATGTAGATGGTATTATTGTTCAATTACCATTAGATTCTGTAAATTCTATTGATGCTGATCATGTTATTAATATGATTTATCAAGAAAAAGATGTTGATGGTTTAACAAGAGAAAATGCTGGAAGATTAATGAGAGGAGAATTAAAAAATACTATATTTCCATGTACACCATATGGATGTTTAACTTTGGTTCAACATGCTACGGGTAAGTTTCTATCTATGTAAAGATCATCAATTATATATTGATAAGAGAAGAAGAAAATTTTTATTTTTAATATTACCAATGATACGAAATGTCTATAATATTTATTTAAAACATTATTTATCTATTTTAGGAGATGTTAATTATGTTGCTGGTAAAAATGTCGTTGTAATAGGAAGATCAAAAATCGTTGGTTCACCTGCAGGTGCATTATTTTTATGGCATCATGGAACAACAACCATTTGTCATTCAAAAACTGAAAATTTAAAAGATATTTGTAAAAGGGCTGATATTCTTGTTGTTGCTATTGGAAAAAGTGAATTTGTTAAAGGTGATTGGATCAAACCAGGTGCAATTGTTATTGATTGTGGTATAAATGTCCTTGAAGTTGATGGAAAGAAGAAATTATTTGGTGATGTTAAATTTGAGGAAGCTGCTAAAATAGCTGGATACATTACAAAAGTTCCAGGTGGTGTAGGGCCAATGACAATTGGTATGTTATTAAAAAATACATTCACTCAAGCTGTTGGTAGAAGATTGAAAAATGTCAGTGAAAATAAATGGAATATTGATATTCTTCAGTTAAAAATTCAAAAACCAGTTCCTTCAGATATTCAAATTTCACGTTCTCAAATTCCAAAGAAAATTAGTAAACTTGCAGAAGAAATAGGAATTCATTTTGAGGAATTAGAATTATATGGAAATAATAAAGCCAAAGTTATTTTAGATATTTTCAAACGTTTTGAAAATAAAAAAAATGGAAAATATATTGTTGTTGCGGGAATTACACCAACACCACTTGGTGAAGGTAAAAGTACAACAACTCTTGGACTTGTTCAATCATTATGTGGACATTTAAAAAAAAATACATTTGGAAATATTAGACAACCATCACAAGGACCAATATTTGGAATTAAAGGTGGTGCTGCTGGTGGTGGGTATTCACAAGTAATACCAATGGAAGAATTTAATTTACATTTAACTGGAGATATACATGCTATTACAGCTGCTAATAATCTTCTTGCTGCAGCTATTGATGCTAGAATTTTCCATGAAGCTACGCAATCTGATGAAGCTTTATTTAATAGATTAGTTCCAAAAAATAAACAAGGTAAAAGAATTCTTAGTAAGATTCAAAAAAATAGAGCAAATAGATTGGGTTTATCTGATGTAGAAGATGTTAATGAATGGACACCTGAAGAGAAAGTTAAATTTGCTAGATTAAATATTGATCCTCAAAGTGTTACATGGAATCGAGTTATTGATACAAATGATAGATTTTTAAGAAAAATAGAAATTGGTCACAATCCTACTGAAAAAGGACATGTAAGAACAACACAATTTGATATAACTGTAGCATCTGAAATAATGGCAATTCTTGCATTGACTTCTGATTTAAGTGATATGAAAGATAGATTAGGAAAAATTGTTATTGGTAATGATAAAAGTGGTAATGCTGTTACATGCGAAGATATTGGTTGTACAGGAGCTTTAGCAATCCTTCTTAAAGATACTGTAAAACCAAATTTAATGCAATCATTAGAAGGAACACCAATATTTGTTCATGCTGGACCATTTGCTAATATTGCTTCTGGTGCTTCAAGTATTGTTGCCGATAAATTGGCTCTTAAACTTGTTGGTGAAGATGGATATGTTGTAACTGAGGCTGGATTTGGTGCTGACATTGGTATGGAGAAATTCTTTAATATTAAATGTAGATATTCTGAATTAATACCAAATTGTGTTGTTCTTGTTGCTACTGTACGTGCTCTTAAAATGCATGGAGGTGGTCCTCCAGTAAATGCTGGTACACCTTTACCTTTTGAATATTTAAATGAAAATATTGAGTTACTTGAAAAAGGTTGTGATTCTAATTTAAGAAAACAAATGGAAAATGCTTTGAAATTTGGAGTACCAGTTGTTGTTTGTGTAAATAGATTTTCAACAGATACTGAAAATGAGTTAAATTTAGTTGTTTCTAAATGTCAAAAATATGGAGGTGTTGGTGTTGTTTCTAATCACTGGGAAGAAGGTGGAAAAGGAGCTATCAAATTAGCTGAAGCTGTTGTTGAAGCATGTAACAAAAAGAGTAATTTCAAATTTTTGTATCCATTAGACGAGGATATACCAACAAAAATTGAAATTATTGCAAAAGAAATATATGGAGCTAGTGGTATAACAATATCTGATATAGCTAAAGATAAAATTGATAGATACACAAAAATAGGTTTCTCCAAATTACCTATTTGTATGGCTAAAACTCAACTATCTTTATCACATGATCCATCACTTAAAGGTGCTCCAACAGGTTTTGTATTACCAATTAAGGATATTCGTTGTTCAGTTGGTGCAGGATTTATAATACCAATTTGTGGAGATATTACTACTATGCCAGGCCTTGCCACAAGACCTTGTTTCTTTGATATGGATATTGATGTTGAAGATGACAATAAAATTGTAGGTCTTTTTTAAGTTTACTTTTTAATATTCTTTTGAGAATTTAAATTCCACACTTACATTTTCTAATAAACTTTTACTTTTTTTTATGTTTATATATTATAATGATAAAAGTTTTTTTTCTTTCTAAAGCAAAAATCACACAGTTTACTGTAGCAAAAAATGTCAGCTAGTATAAACAATATGTTTTTTTGATTGATCGTAAAATCTCACTATTTCTACAACTTCAATGTATTATGTTTATTTGAAAATTTTTGATTTAAGTGAGTAATTTTGAATTACTAGAAAAAAAAAGTTTAGCTAGTAAAATTTGTATGACATTTGTTACAATTATTCACGAAAATGAATATCTACATATTATTATATATTTGCATATTTACATATATATATTAAATTATTTTAAAATCTAATCATCAACAATTTATTAAATTATAATATTATGAAATTATTTTATCAAATGTAAAGGAGAGAACACTTTATTATAATTAAAGGAAATAATATCATGATAACCATGTTTTATTTACATTAAGCAAAAAATTTATATTAGCAATCGTCTACAATAATATTGAAAAGTAGAACGTGCTTTTATACGAAATCAATAAACTGTTAAAGACTATTTGAAGCCAATTATGGTTACTCTTTTTTATCTCCTTCTCCTTTTGATTTATCACCACCTTCTCCAACTTTAGATTTTTCAGCTTCCTCTTTTTTATCCTCCTTCTTATCATCATCCTTTTTAACATCTTCCTTTTTGGTATCATCTTTTTTGGTATCATCTTTTTTAGTAGCATCTTCTTTTTTGTCATCTTTTTTAGAAGTTTCTTTTTTGGAACCTTCTTTCTTTGAAGTTTCCTTTTTAGTATCTTCTTTTTTATCTTCCTTCTTTTCTTCAGGTTTATCACCACCTTCTTTCTTTTCCTCAGGTTTTTTTTCATCTTCTTTTTTGTCTTCTGGCTTATCGGCAGATTCTTTCTTCTCTTCAGTTTTTTTATCTTCAGGTTTAACATCTTTCTTTGAAGCTTCCTTTTTAGGTTCTTCAACTTTTTCTTCAGCTGGTTTAACAGATTTTGGTTCTTCTTTTTTACTTTCTGGTGCTTTAGTGGTAGCTTCTTTAACTGATTTCTGTCTTGGTGCTCCCAAACTTCCCTTACCTGGGATTTTCTTAGCAATTTTTCCTTTTTTAGGACCATCTTTCTTTTTGTTTCCTCCCTTACAGTTAGTAAGTGTTGAAGTAACACATAATAAAAGTGCCAATAATGATAACAATATTGATGAAAGCATTGTTAGTAAAAAAAGATAATGTCAATTTTTTATCACAATTGTAAATCGAATGTAATCATTTTATTCATTTTATCACTTTTAATAAACATAAAATATGAATTTTATAAATCTAAATATTGATATTTATTATATAAATTATTAATTAATTTATAAATGCAAGAAAAAAAGTCGTTTGAATTTAAAAATAGAACAATAAAATTTAAAAACAAATGTTAATCATATAATGTTGAATTAAATTTTTGTACTTTCATAGGATTAAGATGAGCCAGGTGAAACATTTATGATAACAATAACTTTACTAAATGTTTTAACAAAATTATCAAATTTTTTAACAACTATGTAGAATTATAAAAAGATTAATGCAATAAAAAGTTTTTTTTTCATAAAATCTATGTTCCCCATAAATAAATTAAATCACATTATATAGGATGAAATATAATGTGCAAATTTATTATGGTAATTCTAATAAAATTACACAAATAATAATACTTTCAATAAATGAAAAACATTGTGTAAAACAACACAATCACTCCCAAATCTAATTTAGAAATTACTACATTTAAATAATTGAAAAAACATTTATTTAATGGATTAAAAATACAACTATAAATACCAATTGCTCTATTGATGATAGCAATTCTAATACAATAAAAACCATGTGCACAACATTTTTCAATAGTGCAGATGGTCTATTTTTCCAATAAAGTTAATAAACACATTGTTGTATACATAACTTATTAATATTCATCATCTTCACCTCCATCATTTGAATCAGCTCCCACTTCTTCATAATCTTTCTCCAAAGCAGCAAGATCTTCACGTGCCTCAGAAAATTCTCCTTCTTCCATACCTTCTCCAACATACCAATGAACGAAAGCCCTTTTACTGTACATAAGATCAAATTTGAAATTAAGACGAGACCATGCTTCAACAATAGCTGTTGTGTTAGAAAGCATACAAACTGATCTAGGAACCTTAGCTAACTCGGAGCCTACAACAGTTGTGAGTGGTTGGTAATTAATACCAACTTTAAATCCTGTAGGACACCAGTCAACAAATTGAATTGATTTCTTAGTTTTAAGTTGAGAAATGGTAGCATTAACATCTTTAGGAATAACATCTCCTCTGTAAAGAAGACATATAGCCATATATTTTCCAGCTTGAGTTGAACATTTAATCATTTGATTTTCAGGTTGGAAAGACTGATTAGTTATGTCCATAACACTAAGTGATTCATGATAAGCCTTGTCAGCAGATAATATAGGTGCAAATGTAGCCAAGGGGAAATGAATTCTTGGATAGGGGACGAGATTAGTTTGGAATTCATTTAAATCAACATTGAGAGCACCATCAAAACGTAATGAGGCAGTGACTGATGAAACAATCTGAGAAATAAGACGATTGAGATTAATGTAGGATGGGCGAGGAATTCCTAGATTTTTACGGCAAATATCATATATTGCCTCATTGTCAACCATGAAAGAACAATCAGAATGTTCAAGTGTGGTATGAGTTGTAAGTACGGAGTTGTATGGTTCAACAACAGCAGTTGAAACTTGTGGAGCAGGGTAAACAGAAAATTCAAGTTTAGCTTTCTTTCCAAAATCAACAGAAAGCCTTTCCATAAGAAGAGAAGTAAATCCAGATCCAGTACCTCCACCAAATGAATGGAATATTAGAAATCCTTGGAGACCAGAGCAATTGTCAGCAATTCTTCTTATCCTATTAACTGTAGTATCAATTATTTCTTTTCCTACTGTATAATGTCCTCTAGCATAATTATTAGCAGCATCTTCTTTTCCGGTAATCATTTGATCTGGGTGAAAAAGTCTCTTATACATTCCAGTTCTAATCTCATCAATAACAGATGATTCTAAATCGACCATTATAGATCTAGGAACATATCGTCCTTGTCCAGTTTCACTAAAAAAAGTTGTAAATGAGTCATCAGTTGCACCAGAAGTTTTCTCAGAAGGCATTGTACCATCTGGTTGAATTCCATGTTCTAAACAATACAATTCCCAACATGAATTACCAATCTGTACACCAGCTTGTCCGATATGTATTGAAATAACTTCACGCTAAAACATTTAATAAATTTGTTATAATTAAAACAAAGTATATAAAACATACCATTTTTAAAAATTGAAGGTCACAATAAAAATATGTTTAAGTAAATGCTACAAAAAAAAAAGTATATTAAAATTATATAAATACTTATAGTACAAAATAGAATGACTTAAAATTAAAAGAAAGATAAATATTATACTGATAAAGAAAATTAAAAAGGAAACGAAATAAGTATAAAAATATTTGTACCAAAAAAAAAAACTAAACAATCTAATGACAATGAAAACTAATGGTAGTCGTTATAAGACTAAAAATTATTATTACAAATGAGTGTTTGGAAGGATGCCGTAAATTGGTGAGTCTTTGTTTTCAAAAATTATCTTTCAAATCCATTGTTTTAGTTAGTTAGTCTTTTATACTCTTATAACTAGTAATATTTTTTTTATTAAAATATTATTATTTATAAATTTGTTAACATTCAAAATTATCATAGGTACTATTAATAATTTGTGTTTTCTTTCAGATTATTTATTCATTTTAATTTTTATTATCCCATATATAATGAATAATTTTCTTGATACTGAAGATGACTTAAATAATTCTGTATGTATATATTGATATAGTTTTAGATTTTTTATTTTTTTTCCAGTTAGATGAAAATACAAAAAATCGAATTAAATTAATTAATAAAGATTTAACTCATAATGAACTCAAATATTTAAAACTTGATGAATTTTCAAAAATAAAATATTCATTGCCACCTTTTGATTTTTCAAAGATTACAAGATCGGAGTTAAATAAACTTCGTTTGTTAATGCAAAATCAGAAGGAGTATGTTGAGTTAATGAGAGGACTTATAAAACATGGTGAAACACTTAATAAACATTTATTAAAATCGGTAGAATGTGTTGATAAAATAAAACGCAATTTATGGAATAATCAGACTGATGATTCATCAAGCAATCAGGAATTATTTTTAGCTACTCTTAGTCAAAGATTTAGTTGTATGGAAAAAATTCTTAATGATATAAAAGACAATTTATTCAATAGATCAGATAGTATTGAGATGAAAAAAGAGAAATTAAAAAATCTTGAAGATATGTTTGAGATTCGAAACGAAATTTTTATGAAGAAAATGTACAAATATATACAAAGAAAATATGAAACCAACCAATTGAAAGACATTGAGATGTCTCTGCAACAAAATCGTACACTCCATGAATCATCTGTCTATGATATAGTATGTGAGAATATGGAAAAAGAAGTTTATACAAAACTTGAAAAATTTGCCTTACTTGAGACAAACCTTAAATCTATGATTAATAAAAAGTTGAATGAAAAATATGGAATAAGTTTTGAAAATTTTAATCATTTTGCTAAGACAAAAATTGACTCAATGAATCAAGAGATTATTGATATTTTATTTAAATTTAAACAGTGTCTTAAGGAGTTGATAGCTGAAAAGGAACATAATTTAATAAACCTTTCTCGAAAAACTAATATTTTAGAAACTAAATTAGTTGGTATTGATGCAGATATAAATGATATAAATGAAGAGATATTTAATTTAAGTGAGAAAAAGAAGATGTTATCTGATATGAAAGTTAAATTTGAAAAATTTTTAGATATTGGTGTTTCTGAAGATGATGAAATAATCTCAAAATGCAAAGGAAATTTACTAGCTGATTTGTCAATTGATACATCTTATAGTATGATTTACCTAAGTATGATTGAGGATTCAAAAAGAATGTAATTTTAAA